>NW_027397103.1:5971230-6054171 GCF_003265705.2 Callorhinus ursinus | reverse complement strand
AAATCAGTGGCATTCCTATACACCAACAAGACAGAAGAGAGACAAATCAAGGAGTTGATCACATTTACAATTGCACCCAAAACCATAAGATACCTAGGAATAAATTTAACCAAAGAGGCAAAGGATCTGTACTCCGAAAACTATAAAATACTCATGAAAGAAATTGAAGAAGACACAAAGAAATGGAAAAACGTTCCATGCTCATGGATTGGGAGAACCAACATTGTGAAGATGTCAGTGCTACCTAGAGCAATCTACACATTCAATGTAATCCCCATCAAAATACCATCCACCTTTTCCAAAGAAATGGAACAAATAATCCTAAAATTTGTATGGAACCAGAAGAGACCCCGAATAGCCAGAGGAATGTTGAAAAAGAAAAGCAAAGCTGGCGGCATCACAATTCCGGACTTCCAGCTCTATTACAAAGCTGTCATCATCAAGACAGTATGGTACTGGCACAAAAACCGACACATAGATCAAGGGAACAGAATCGAGAGCCCAGAAATGGACCCTCAATTCTATGATCAACTCATCTTTGACAAAGCAGGAAAGAATGTCCAATGGCAAAAAGACAGTCTCTTTAACAAATTGGTGTTGGGAAAAATGGACAGCCACATGCAGAAGAATGAAACTGGACCATTTCCTTACACCACACACAAAAATAGACTCCGAATGGTTGAAAGACCTAAACGTGAGACAGGAGTCCATCAAAATCCTAAAGGAGAACACAGGCAACAACCTCTTCGACCTCAGCCGCAGCAACTTCTTCCTAGAAACATCGCCAAAGGCAAGGGAAGCCAGGGCAAAAATGAACTACTGGGATTTCATCAAGATAAAAAGCTCTTGCATAGCAAACGGAACAGTCCACAAAACCAAAAGACAACCGAGAGAATGGGAGAAAATATTTGCAAATGACATATCCGATAAAGGGCTAGTATCCAAAATCTGTAAAGAACTTATCAAACTCAACACCCAAAGAACAAATAATCCAATCAAGAAATGGGCAGAACACATGAACAGACATTTTTCCAAAGAAGACATCCAAATGGCCAACAGACACATGAAAAAGTGCTCCACATCGCTCGGCATCAGGGAAATCCAAATCAAAAACCTCAATGAGATACCACCTCACACCAGTCAGAATGGCTAAAATTAACAAGTCAGGAAACGACAGATGTTGGCGGGGATGTGGAGAAAGGGGAACCCTCCTACACTGTTGGTGGGAATGCAAGCTGGTGCAATCACTCTGGAAAACAGTACGGAGGTTCCTCAAACAGTTGAAAATAGAGCTACCGTACGACGCAGCAATTGCACTACAGGTATTTACCACAAAGATACAAATGTAGGGATCCGAAGGGGTACGTGCACCCCAATATTTATAGCAGCAATGTCCACAGTAGCCAAACTGTGGAAAGAGCCAAGATGTCCTTCAAAAGATGTATGGATAAAGATGTGGTATATATACACAATGGAATATCATGCAACCATCAAAAGGAATGAGATCTTGCCATGTGCAACGACGTGGATGGAACTGGAGGGTGTTATGCTGAGTGAAATAAGTCAATCAAAGAAAGACATGTATCATATGACCTCACTGATATGAGGAATTCTTAATCTCAGGAAAGAAACTGAGGGTTGCTGGAGTGGTGGGGGTGTGGGAGGGATGGGGTGGCTGGGTGATAAGACATTGGGGAGGATATGTGCTACGGTGAGCGCTGTGAATTGTGCAAGACTGTTGAATCACAGATCTGTACTTCTGAAACAAATACTGCAACATATGTTAAGAAAAAAAAAAGAAGAAGATAGCAGGAGGGGAAGAATGAAGGGGAGTAAATCGGAGGGGAGACGAACCATGAGAGATGATGGACTCTGAAAAACAAACTGAGGGTTCTAGAGGGGAGGGGGGGTGGGGGGATGGGTTAGCCTGGTGATGGGTATTGAGGAGGGCATGTTCTGTGTGGAGCACTGGGTGGTATGCACAAACAATGAATCATGGAACACTGTATCAAAAACTAATGATGTAATGTATGGTGATTAACATAAAAATAAGAAAAATTTTTTAAAAAAAGAAAATAAAAAAGAGAGAAAGGACCCAAATAAATAAAATCATGAATGAAAGAAGAAAGATCGCAACCAGCTCCAAAGAAATACAAGCAATTATAGGAACATATTATGAGCAACTATATGCCACCAAATTAGATAATCTGGAAGAAATGGATGCATTCCTAGAGACGTATAAACTACCAAAAGTGAACCAGGAAGAAATAGAAAACCTGAACAGACCCATAACTAGTAACGAAATTGAAGCAGTAATTAAAAATCTCCCAACAAACAACAGCCCAGGGCCAGATGGCTTCCCAGGGGAATACTACCAAACATTTAAAGAAGAATTAATACCTATTCTCCTGAAACTGTTCCAAAAAATAGAAATGGAAGGAAAACTTCCAAACTCATTTTATGAGGCCAGCATTACCTTGATCCCAAAACCAAAGACCCCATCAAAAAGGACAATTACAGACCAATAGTCCTGACGAACATGGATGCAAAAATTCTCACCAAAATACTAGCCAATAGGATCCAACAGTACATTAAAAGGATTATTCACCATGACCAAGCGGGATTTACTCCGGGGCTGCAAGGTTGGTTCAATACCTGCAAATCAATCACTGTGATACAATACGTTAATAAAAGAAAGAACAAGAACCATATGATCCTCTCAATAGATACATAAGAAGCATTTGACAAAGTACAGCATCCTTTCTTGATCAAAACTCTTCACAGTGTAGGGATAGAGAGTACATACCTCAATAGCATAAAAGCCATCTATGAAAAACCACAGCAAATATCATTCTCAATGGGGAAAAACTGAGAGCTTTTCCCCTAAGGTCAGGAACATGGCAGGTATATCTACTATCATCCCTGCTATTCAACATAGTATTAGAAGTCCTAGCCACGGCAATCAGACAACAAAAAGAAATCAAAGGCATGCAAATCGGCAAAGAGGAAGTCAAACTCTCACTCTTTGCAGATGATATGATACTGTATGTGGAAAACCCAAAAAACTCCACTCCAAAACTTCTAGAACTCATACAGGAATTTGGTAAAGTGGCAGGATATAAAATCAGTACACAGAAATCAGTGGCATTTCTATACACCAACAACAAGACAGAAGAAAGAGAAATTAGGGTGTCAATCCCATTTACAACTGTGCCCAAAACCATAAGATACCTAGGAATAAATCTAACCAAAGAGGCAAAGAATCTGTACTCAGAAAACTATAGAATACTCATGAAAAAAATTGAGGAAGACACAAAGAAATGGAAAAACGTTCCATGCTCACGGATTGGAAGAACAAACATTGTGAAGATGTCTATGCTACATATAGCAATCTACATATTTAGTGCAATCCCTCTCAGAATACCATCAAATTTTTTCAAAGAAATGGAACAAATAATCCTAAAATTTGTATGGAACCAGAAAAGACCCCGAATAGCCAGAGGAATGTTGAAAAAGAAAGGCAAAGCTGGTGGCATCATAATTCCAGACCCATAGATCAATGGAACAGAATAGACCCATAGATCAATGGAACAGAATCGAGAGCCCAGAAATGGACCCTCAACTCTGTGGTCAACTCATCTTTGACAAAGCAGGAAAGAATGTCCAATGGCAAAAAGACAGTCTCTTCAACAAATGGTGTTGGGAAAATTGGACAGCCACATGCAGAAGAATGAAACTGGACCATTTCCTTACACCACACACAAAAATAGACTCCGAATGGTTGAAAGACCTAAACGTGAGACAGGAGTCCATCAAAATCCTTGAGGAGAACACAGGCAGCAACCTCTTTGACCTCAGCCGCAGCAGCTTCTTCCTAGAAACATTGCCAAAAGCAAGGGAAGCCAGGGCAAAAATGAACTACTGGGATTTCATCAAGATAAAAAAACTTTTGCCCAGCAAAGGAAACAGTCAACAAAACCAAAAGACAATTGACAGAATGGGAGAAGATATTTGCAAATGACATATCAGATAAAGGGCTAGTATCCAAAATCTATAAAGAATTTATCAAACTCAACACCCAAAGAACAAATAATCCAATTAAGAAATGGGCAGAACACACGAACAGACATTTTTCCAAAGAAGACATTCAAATGGCCAACAGACACATGAAAAAGTGCTCAACATCGCTCGGCATCAGGAAATATAAATCAAAACCACAATGAGATACCACCTCACACCAGTCAGAATGGCTAAAATTAACAAGTCAGGAAACAACAGATGTTGGTGAGGATGCAGAGAAAGGGGAACCCTCCCATACTGTTGGTGGGAACGCAGCCACTCTGGAAAACAGTGTGGATGTTCCTCAAAAAGTTTAAAATAGAGCTACCCTCCGACCCAGCAATTGCACTACTAGGTATTTACCCCAAAGATACAAATGTAGTGATCTGAAGGGGCACGTGCACCCCAATGTTTATAGCAGCACTGTCCACAATAGCCATACTATGGAAAGAGCCTAGATGTCCATCAACAGATGAATGGATAAAGAAGATGGACGTACACACACACACACACACACACACACACACACACACACACACACACACAATGGAATATTATGCAGCCATCAAAAAATTGAAATCTTGCCATTTGCAACGATGTGGTTGGAACTAGAGGGTATTATGCTAAGGGAAATAAGCCAATCAGAGAAAGACAAGTATCATATGATCTCACTGATATGAGGAATTTGAGAAACAAGACAGAGGATCATAAGGGAAGGGAGGGAAAAATGAAATAAGACGAAACCAGAGAGGGAGACAAACCATAGGAGACTCTTAATCTCAGGAAACAAACTGAGGGTTGCTGGAGTGGAGGGGGGTGGGAGGGATTGGGTGGCTGGGTGATGGGCGTTGGTGAGCGCTGTGAATTGTGGAAGACTGATGAATCATAGACCTGTACCCCTGAAACAAATAATACGTTATATGTTAATTAAAAAATTAAAAAAAAAACATAAAATTTTGCTTCATAGACCCCAGAAAACCACATGGAATTCCTCAAAAACCACCACATTAGTGCAGAGGGGACCCTGAGCAGGAGGGTGGGGGCCAAGTGAATAAGGTTACAGGCTTCCAAACACAGTGCAGGTCCATTTATATCTCTTCTACATATTAGGGAAGGACAGAGGGGTTCACCAGGACACTCAACTGTATCTGTAATGCAGTGTTAAAGTATCTAAGATAGGGAAGCAGAGAGAGAGAGAGAGAACAGATACGAAGCTCTATTGGGATTTTCTGTTTTAACTATCAGTCTCTTTAGGATCTGAGACCTCCCTGGCTGGGACCAGATCTTATCCATATTCAGAATGTATCATAGTGCTAGGTTAGCAATCAGTGCTAACAAGTTTTTGCTGAGTGACTGCGAAAATTAACACGGTAAAATCAGATTACTGGAAACGCTGAGCTCCTAGATCAACACTTGCCTGAAACCCCCTCCCCCAATCAGGTTTTCAATTACACTGCATTCCCTTTTGTGTGAAATCCAGTTTCAGTTGGGTTTGCTAACTCCTGAACCTGAAGATTACAAATCTTAATCTCTCTGTGCCTCAATGTCCTCACTTGTGGTCCTGGTTTGAACACATGGAGCACATGAATTGTTAAAAGCATAGCCCTTGTAGTCCAGAGACCTAGACCCAAACCTGTGCCCCATTACGAGCTAGCTGCAAGACCTTGGCAGGGAGACACTTTATTGCTCTAAGCCTCAGTTTGTTCATCTGTAAAATGGGGACAGTGTCCGCTTGCTGAAGCCATGAGACATGTTAAATGACATAAGGTTGGCAAAGCTCTTCACACAGAATCCACCCCAGAGTAGCACTCACATAGATCATTTATTATTATTATTATTATTATTATTAGAGCAAGATAAACTGATTTATGGAAACCAGAGCAGAACACAGGCCAACGGGAAGCAAGACTGTTCTGGAAAACAGACGAAGGAGAGAAGCTGTGCACAAGTGGACACAGCAGGCTTTGAGGCAAACACAAACATTGCTGCTGAGAGGAAGACAGAGGCAGGAGAGAGAGGATGAGTATTTTCAAGCTTTAAATGAACTGTTTTTCCCCCGACTCAGTTCAGACAGAAAAGTGCAGTCAGATATAATCAAGGGCTGACAAAGAGCAAAATATTTGTTCCAGTAAATACACTCATCTCTCCAAACTCACTTGAAACATTTTCTGCTTTCTAAAGAAGCTCTTATGGACTCGGAGCCGCAAAGAATCACCTGGTGAGTGGCTGTTCCAAGAGGCAGCTTGGTGCTTCCAAGAAAAGGCCGCCCAGCCCTGAACAGTCTGCGCCCAAGGCCCCGGGCTGGGCGTCAGGGAGGGTGGGTGGCCTCAGAGGGGCCTTGTACTCACTGCCACTTAATGTGCAAATCGAGATGAGCCACGGCTGGGGCTCCTCCGACCACGGAAGGGGTGCGGAAGTGGCAGGGGGGTGGACTGAGGCCTCCCTCCCGAGGAGAAGGAGGGTCGCTTGCCCTGTCTTTTTCACTGATTGGTGCATAAACGTCCTGGCAGTCACGGGGCCTGGACAACACAAGGGTCTAGGTCAGCACTGTGCAACAGAAAAACAACACAAACCACATTCGTCATTGTACATTTCCTAGTAGCCACATTAAAAAAAAAAAAGGAAAGAAAAAAACAGGTGACATTAATTTTGATTTTCCTTAACGCAATATGCCCTCAATGCTATATCACTTTCAACATGCAGTCGAGGGAAAAATTATTGATGAGCTAATTTACAGCCTCTTCCCCCTAAACCTTCAAAATCCAGTATGTACTTTATTTACACTTAAGACACGCATCCTTGACGAGCAGGGTGCCACGCTCATCTCGGGCGCCTCCCGGACTGTGCTGGAGGGGGTCTCTCTCTTTCTCTATGTCTTTTATGCACCCTCTTGCTCAGGCTGTTTCTGTGCTTCTTCCCCATCTTTGTCTTTCTCTCTTTTCTCATCTTGTTGCTCTACCTCTCTCTGCCTCTCTGTCTTCATTGTTGTCAATCAATCTCTGTCTCTCTTAAAATTCACCTTTTTCTTCTTCCCACTGCCACAAAAGCGAGCCCAGCTCGGGAGCTGAAAACAAGCAGGTAGGGGAGATCCTACCTAGATGAGCTGGCAAGAGAAACTTTTCTGAAGGGAAGTTATCTGCGGAGGCACCTGTGGGATGATGGGAGTAGCCAGGAGAAGCCACCTCTCCCATGGGCAGGGGAAGACTGTTCCAGGCTGAGGGAACAGAATGTGCAAAGCCCAGAGGCAGCAAAGAACGGGATGAGTTCTAGCAACTGAGAGGTGCACACAACCACCCTGGAGGGGAATGGTTTGAGAGGAGGAAGAAAGGATAGAGTGGGGGGCAATGAAATGATGGGTGGATAAATATCACACCGCTAGAAAGATGGTTTCTCCTTCAGATCAAATCTCATGGGGGGAATGTCTAAGGGATAATTGATACAGAACATTTCATAAAGTAGTGTTTCATGCTATAATTTAAGAAAAAGAAAAGTGACAACAAAGGCACTGCAAATACAAAATTTACATACAACCCTCACAGATTCAGCATGAAACATTTTTCTTTTCGTTGTTAGATACAAGGAAAGAAAAGCATGAGCAACAGTGACAGGAAGCATGGAAACTTTTGAGAGAAAAGGCAGAAGCCATTAATTAGGTCTTCCTTTTCAGTTTCATGACACCACCCTCCCTAAGCCCACCCAGGAGATCCTTTCAATGAACTTTTCATAATGTGTGTCCTTGAAGGTTTCCGTGACCATGGAGTGACGACCTCAGATATGATTTATCCAGGACCTTGTAGACCAATTGACTATGTCATCCCTGATTATTCTGTAATGGGCTGGGTCCCATCAAACACTCTCAGCCTACGTCTTGTTACCCCCAGTGTCTTTATCCTTCTCTGTCATTCTTTGTGCTTCTCAGACTTAAATGTGCCTCCAAAACATCCGGGGGATGTATTTTTTAAAAATACAGATTCCCAGCCAATCTCCCAATAACTTCTAGTGTAATTTGCCTGGCGTGGAGCCGAGAAATCTTCCTTTCACCAAGCATCCTCTTACCAGATGTTTCAGATGCAAGGGGAGAGGGGATACTATTTTATGAAGCACCAACCTACAACAACACTGCCCCACAGCCCTTTCTGCGATCACAGAAAAGCTCCGTATCTGCGCTGTTTACCACCATAGCCACTACCCACATGTGGCTCCTGACCACTGGAAATGAGGCTAGTGGAACTGAGAAAGTGAATTTTAATTTTAATTAATTTTAATTTAAATAGCCACATACAACTAATAGTATAATGAGCCCTTCTTCCATTAATAAAATTCAGGGCAGTGAACTCCTAGTTAGGGAAGTTCTTTATAGACTCTTTAAAGAAGCTCTTTATAGACTTGTGCATGATTACTCATCCCCCACAATTAAATCAGTTCGGAGATACACACACACACACACACACACACACACAGATTTTTTTTTCTAACATGAGCCTACCAGTAATTATCATTTACTTCCAGGCTCATCAAAGACTCTCTTGCTCAATATTTACCATCCCCAGAATACCAGCTAGATCCAGTTCTCAGTATACAATAAAAGTCAACTAAGGCAAGGCATAGACGCCAAAAAAAAAAAAAAAACCCTCTTCAAAGAAAAACGCAGCTTTTCTTCTCTGGTGCCCTCAGTACCTCCCTCGCTGACCTCAGCTGCCCAGGGTTCACAGAGGGCACTGGAAATTAGCTTAAAGAAGGCCACACGGCTCAAGGGTTAGAATAGAGTCACTTACTGTATGACCTTGAGCAAGACTAGGAACCTCAGTTTCCCCATCTGCTAAATGGAGGCACTTTGACTAAATGAGCTCAAGGATTCTTTGAGTTATAAAAATCTTACTTAAATTAACACAATTTATCCAAATGTACCAAGGCAGCCAGGGTATAATTACACATTTGTTAAATGAATAAAGCAAGTTTCCAATTTTTGGAATATACGTATACATACACATACATAGATTATTATAATATGTAGATATACACGCACAATAGATAGTACTAGAGAAAGATATCCACATAAAGAAAAAGTCCACAAGTGCACACACCAGAGTGTAACCACAGGTTAACAAAAGTAACAGTCTCTGGGATGTCTGTGATCAACATCTACAGGCCTTGGCAACATGGGACCCCATCTTCAGGTTACCACAGCAAATTCCCGTGCTCCCTCTTTCAGGGCAGGTGATTTGGATGGGTAGACTCCACCTGTCTTCCCCAGCTCCCATGATGGACATGTGACCCAGGCCTGGCCAATAGGAGCCCAGCAACCCCCCCAGCTGGCCAGGCTGCTCAGGACCCAGGCCAGCCAATCAGAGTCAATCCAGGGCCTTGCCTAGAACGAGGGGCAAGGAGCTCTCTTTCCTCGGGCAGGAGGTGAGTCTGGAGGTGCCTTGGGGCCATCTTTAGGCCAGGAGGGAGAGCCTACCTGAGAATAACCCAACGCAGAAGACGCTATGGGGACCTTAAGAGAGACAGAAGCTGATGGTCTGCTTTGATGCTCTGGACCCAGCTGCGTGTGAAGATCTATCTACCCTGGGCTTCGTAGACTAGTAAGTCAATTGATTCCTCTCTCATACTGAGGTCACGTGGGGTTGGCCGTGACTTATAGGCCTCATTGATACATAGGTGGCACTGGTCATAGGGGAAGGAGACGACCTCCACCTCTTATTTCGGGGGCTTCTATATCTGTGAGATTTTTCTTCACAATGAGTATAAATTGACATTTTAAAAATACTTCGATGTCCTTGGTCTTTAATAATAAGCATAACTCGAATGCGTTAAGGTCTTGCTATGGATCAAATACTAAACTAAGCACTTACCGTGCCTCATCTCATGTACTATTCATTCTCTTCCCTGGAAGACAGACACCATTGTCAGGACCATTTCCAAGATGGAAAGGCTGAGCCTGGAAGGAGCTAAGCAATTCTTCAAGGTCCCACAGCTAATAAACAAGGGAGACTGGCCTGGGACCCATGTCCTGTCAGTCTCCAAAGACCCAGTGTCAGCCCTTCTGTATTCACATTTAGTGGTAAGAACATCTGACACCAAAAGCTTCGTAATAAAGCTCTGTCTCATGCACTAGAAAACAAAGCTCCTGTCGCAGCTTTGTGCATCACTGAATACGCTTACCACAGTGCCCGGCACCAACGAGCTCAATGGACATGTGTCGAATAAGCGAATGAATGAGTGAATGAATAAGATGGATACTGAAGACCCGAAGAGGCCAAGGTATGTGAAACACCCATTTCAGGCCAACATCTGAAGCATTCCTTCCAACTTCATCGGGGATGTATCTTAACAGCTCAGACATGCTTTCCAGTTGAAAACATTCATTTAATTAGCAGGCATTTTCCAAAACGGATGTGCCTTTCTCAATCACTGTGTCTGCAGCGGACATTTGTTGAAAAGGTGCCCCCCTCCCCCAAACATCAAAGCTTTTGCTCCGCAGACCTTTCTCCCCCAATTACTTCCATGGGAGAAGGACAGCCGGGCAGACGGGAAATCGGTCACAACATGCAAGATGTTTTCCCTTTGTAAAAAAGATGCTTGTGGTAGAAGGTCCTTTTCAGAGAGGGGGGAAAAAAACCCCAAGAACCCCATGTCTTTTTTTAATCTGTGTCTTTAAAAATCTGTTTCTTTTGTCGGCGCAGGCTGTTTGCTGTGAACTGCCAAAAATCATTTCTCATTGAAATCTAGCTTCCCCTCCCCAAAACAGTACCAAGAACGATCTCTAAAATACAATTTTGTTGGGTGTGTTGTATTTCTTCCTGATGTTTGCAGCTCCCAGGATGGATGTTGTGGCCCTTGTGTTCTGCTTCGTGTGACCATGTACGACGCCGCTTGCACAGAATCTCTGTGTCCTGACATCCTAGAGCCTGGGGCCACAGCCACTGTGGGGCAGAAATGCATCTATATATTGGAAAGATGATGTTCCTTAAGAAAACACGATTCTTCAAATTCACTGAGTAATAGCTGGAGGTGGTTGAGTCGACCCTCACCCTAAACTCTTCCATAGCTCCCCACTGCCATCTGGATAATGTGTGGCGCACAGACCTCAACTCTGCCTACTCTCTGACCTCAACTCTGCCCCTCTTGGGCTCCAGCCAAGTAACTTATCTGCAGTTGCCAGCATCCTGCTTCCTCCCTTCACTGTGAGCTCCTCTGGATGATGTTCCCCTCCCTCTCCCTGAAACATCCTGTGTCCCACCGTCTTCACCCAGTTACCTCTACTCAGTGTCAGGTCTTGGATGGATGTCACCTCCTCCAGGAAGCCTACCCCGCTCCACCCTTCCAGCCCCACTGGAAGAACTGAATTAAGTGCCCTCCCCAGCACCATCACAGCGGACACCCTCCAGCACTGACAGACCCTATTATAAATGCCCCTTTATTTCTCTATCACCCGCACCCATCCTGAAGGCTTTAAGTGAATCTCAGAGTCTCTCTGGCATAGAATAGACCCTCAATAAAGAGTTGTTGAGGGAACAGGATAAAGAGACAAATGGGGTAGGATGGAGAAGACAGCATCCAGGTAGAAAGTACACGAGCAGAAGTACAGGTAGAATGACTCTTCCTCATTGAAAGGGCTGAACTGCGGAGCGCTGGACACGATCCCGAAGGTGGTGCCAACCCCCACCCCCAGCCCCAGGGCACATGGAAGACCAAACGTCCCCCATCGTGGTCCCAACAGGGTCATCACCTTGTATCTACAAGGCAGCGCCAGCCCAGCAGGACCGCTCACAGTTCTGCGAGCAGACTGCCTTTGTCCCACAACCTGAACCAGCGGAGTCAGCTTCCAAGACAAGCCACTGGGAACGAACCTTCAAGGTATGAAGAAGGTCGGTGGAAAAGCAGGCAAAGAAGGTGGGAAAGCAGAGATTCTTGGAAGGAGTGCTCGCTTTCCTTGGCTTTGGGTTCTGGCTCCTTCTGCCCAACAACTGCCAGAGAGCCAGAGCTGAGTACAAAACAGGCAGCAGGAACCAGGTGGTGAAGACTTAAAAACCAGGAGAGTCTTTTCCCTCCAAATTTCAGAGTCCCAGGAAAACACCAGCTTACCCGTCTTTGCTCTGGCCCATAGTACTTAGCAGGTAAATGGGCTTTTTGGTGTCTTTTTCTATGGGGGAATTTCCACGGCCCATCTGCATAAAGTCTCTGCAGGGCAGGAAGTTTCCACTTCTGCTCTCTCAGGATCTCAAACCTCTCTTCCTCGGGGCTATCGCTCTAAGGAAAGTGTGAGGGATTTCTGGCTCCGTGGGTTTTCCTCATTAACAGAAAGAATGCTTTCTTGCCTCAAAATGTGTGCTTGAAAACCGTGCTTAGCTATTTTCTTTTGAAGCTCCCTCTGCCCCGTGTTTGAATCCTGTCTTCGAATCCTGTGGGTTGTGTGACCTTGGGCAAGTGACCTAACCCCTCTGAGGTTTGTCTGTAACTTGGGCTAATAATAGACCCCTCTCGGGAAGTTTCAGGAAGATTAAATGAGATGATCTACACCAGGCCCCAAGGATGGCTGCTGGCTGCTACAAAGTAGCTCTTACCTGCAAGTCTTACTCCTGCGTTGGAGTGAATTCCTTTCTTGCATGACACCACCATCTTTCCTCACTCAGGTTTTGTAACCCTAAAATAGTTCGTTGAATAAGCAAAAATAGATGTTTCTGTCTTACAGAAACGGAGAGCCTCAGCAAATGCACACAAGACAAAGACCTGGTTTACAGGGACTCCAGGATGCATCCGGAAGAAGCTGTGTTATTTCTGTTGCTAATATGTTCCTGATAGCCACTGTTTCCTGGTTATTTGCCTCTTTGGCTCTGATTGGCCAAGTTCCAATTCCTTGAGGTTTTTTACTGCATTTGGAAGCTATGTTATGAAAACCTTGGAGCCTCCACGAAAATGAAAACTTCCTTTTCTTCCCCTTCCTCCCCAGAGTATGGTGGCCAAATACACCTCCGCTCTGGAGGACTGTCCAATTTCAAATGCCCTGTAACAAAGATTCCTTTGGCATCAGTTGACCCACAAATTACAGTGTTTGGGGACCTAAACCATGCTTCCTTGCCTTGCCTCTCACGCTGCGGAGTGGTCAAGAAAAATCCTTTAATAATTCATGCATCCCGTTTTGATTCAGATCATTTCACTCTGTGTTCGTGGTGTATCTCGCTTTGCCTTTGCTTTTTTAACCAAAAATTCTGGTTAAAAGGTTTGAGAAAAACCAAAAGGCCTTGCGTGACCACAGGGTATGGGAAGGTGTTGTAATGACACCACTAACCAAAGAATCCTTTTTTTTTTTTTTTTTTTCCTGAATGCCTGCAAGGATTTGGATAATCCCACAAAGTCACAGGCTTGTTTTCTGCTCCGCGGTGGCAGGCCAAAAGACACCCACACGGGGATAAATAGCTCTTCTCTAGCTCTGGCAAGCTTCGCACAAAGCCAGCCAGCCCCACAACCTCCGAAGACAGCTCCTCGGCTGAATTTCCTCCTTCTCAAGGTCTCTTGATGGTATTGTTGACTATCCAGAATCAGCCCCCAAGTGCCTGTCCACACCCTCCTCCAGAAGACCAAGAACAGCACCCACAGCCGTCCCAGCCACAGTAACCAGGGGTGGAGTGCCATCTGCTGGCCGTTTTTATAAGACAGCTTCCTGCTTTGCCCACACTACTTAAATGTCCCCCCATTTCAAAACTGCCAAAAGAATTTGATGGTAGCTTCAGGCATGAGAACAAATGGTTATTACTATTAATATCCTATTATTTGTAATAGACATTTAGAAATAAAGCCTCCTTCTCTTTAACCTTTTTTTTTTTTGAGGTATGTAAAGGCAAAATCAGAAATCTGGGAGAGATTGGTTCTGCTTATAATTGCTTTTATTATTGTCGTGGTTGTTGTTTCAGTGTTATATTGGTGAATGATAATAATAAAGTCTTGGGAACTCTGGTTTTACACACTCGTAATCAGGACCCCTAAATCAGCGTATCATAATTTGCAAAGGGATTTATGATCCCCGGCAAGTTTACGAGAGCTTAACACAACAAAGGCAAAATAAATAAATAAATAAAGGGAAAAAATAAAACTGAAATGAATGAGCCCGTTTCCAAAGGAACAAGAATGCAGCTGATGCACATATACTTGGGGGATTAGGTTGATATGTTTCACGTGAAAATAAGCATTTTTACTTAAGATCATATGGGCTCATTTCTTGTCTCCGGATAATTACATTTTTGGAGTTTATTAAAATCGAGAAAATACTGGAGATTCTCCTTTTTAAAGAATTTTGCCTCTTCTGAGAAAGAAAACAAAATGTGCTTCCTTAGAGCTTACTTTGCCTCTACTCATTCCTTCTGGGTTCAAACTGTGGGCTCGTGAAACTGGCAGAAAGGAAAGGGACGCCTTTCTTCAAAAGAACCTGTGACGTAGTTTCATTTGTAATGTTCGCCAGGAAGCATGTCGATGACATACAAAAGTCAGATAGTCTCTTTCTAACTGCACTGTATGCAAGTTTTTCTAAATGATCAACTACGTAAGTTTAGACAAATATATGGGAGACGATACAAATTGCTTACACACACGTTCGTGTTTCGATCTCCATGCTTAGAAGTCCCCACTCTGGAGAAAGCTTGTGCTCTGGCTGGACGTCCATAAGCTTTCTACACTGAATAAGTCATTGGGATTCTAGTAGTTCCTTTTGTTTGTACTTTGCTCAGGCTTTCAGAGGCACCCACAAGCTTCAGTCCTTTTCGCAAGAGGAGGATATGTTAATAGTTCCTAGTATTTTCAGCTCCTTCGTTGATTTCCTTCCTTTCTAGTATTTTTAGTTCCTGAGATAAAACCTCATTTATAATAAAGTCAAAATCCCTGGAAAACATTTCGTCAATGAAACATCCAACTTTGCTGTTCATTATGTTATTGAATGAATGGTTTGTTTTTTTTTTTCCTTGAAACCTGGAAACCCGGTCCTGATTATTTAAAGGCAGACACAAAGGCAGAATTGGGTGGGTTTGTTTTTGTTTTTAATGTTTTAAGATGTAAAGATTTTATTTAAAATGTTTGCTGTCTGCGGTAAAATAGCCTTTCCAAAGGCACAAGTATGCTAGGACCAAATCATTCACTTTAGGAACCAGGATATGTCAGCACCCGATTCAATTCTGGCAGATCCTAATTAAATGTATGTCTGAGTCTCTCTCTTCACCATTGCATATTATTCATGGTCCCTGGTCTAACATGTTGAAATTTTGAGGCATGATCAAATAACATTTTTAATTGAAACTAGTCAAATAAGAAGTTCTATTTTTTTTCTCTTTTAAAAAAGAAGTTGTATTTCTTTACAGAGTTCCTTCATAATCTCCCCCACCCCGAAATTTGGGGAGGTTTCTGCAATCATCGTACGTTTGAAATACCAGCTGCTAACTTCAACCCAATTTTCTGCCCTGTTTGAAAAGGATTTTTTGTTTGGATTTAGTGAGGTTAGGATTGAGAAAGAGAGCATGCACAGAAGATAGAGAAAAAGACAGAGAAAAGCACACAAACAGTTTTGCTTTGAAGTTGGTACATAATTACTGCTAAGATCTATCAAAATGTACTGAAAGAGCGGGTTCCTTGCTCAAATCTGATGAATGAACAGGCAAGCAGCATCTAGGAAGACTTTTAAAAAGAATGGATCAAATTAAGAACACGAAGAAATGCAACCAAGGTAGACTGAAAGATGTGGTTTCTGTTGTTTATTTGTAGAGAGGCATCAGAAAGGAGGAGGAAGGCAGGAAGGTGAAGGAAGGGAAAGTGGAAAAGAAAGAAGTAAACACAGAAGGGTGAGAAAGAGGGGAGGGAGGGGAAGGAAGGAAGGAAGGAAGGAAGGAAGGAAGGAGGAAAGAAGGAAGGAAAGGGGAGGGAAGGAGGGAGGGAGGAAAGAGAGAGAAATAGGGAAAAACATTTACCGAGCTGTTTTATCTTTGTGTGTTCTCCTATTCAAAGCTGTGTCCTTGGTGCAGAAATTAAACATTACAGATAAAACACAGAAGGAAGGGAAACATAGTTTCCCTTTTTCATTTCCTTTGTTGGAATACTGGCTTGGTACATCTGAAGAGAAAACGGGCTGCAAAGTTGGAGAATTTTTCTTCTTTCAGCAATGCTCAAACTAGCAGTCTCTTTCAGCCCAAGTTCCTAATGTCACAGTGCCCCCTGGAGTATCGCCTGGAAGGGACCCTAACTTCCAGCTTGAACTAAAGTCCCCACTCTACTTGTTTTTCTTACAATAGGGAGGGAAGGGGGGGCAGGAGGGGATTGGAAAAATTTTAAACAATCTCAGAACCTTTTGAAGAGCTGCCTCTGGCCAGGGGAAAGGAGGATTTCGAGAAATAACTTCCGATTTATTTCAGATAGTTAGGAGAAGGGGGCAAGAGAGAATAAAACCCTTCTCTTCGTGTTTTTTTTTTTTTCCTTCCCCCTTACCCCCTTAATCCTATTTTAGTTGAGGTCTGACCTTGGAAATTTCCAAAAGACTTTAATCTCCTGTACTCCAAATTGCTAAAGGGAGCTGAAAGAGAGAGTGTATGCATGTGGGTAAAGGCGGTTTAAAATTGTTTATTTATGAATGGGTTAGACTTTCCTGATACTAAGAATGTTAACTAGTTCATTAGTCTTTCTTCGTAAATTCAAATCATTTTTTCCCCTTCTTTCCTTTTTTTTTTTTCCAGACAAATCCATTCAATCATTAAAACTCAGCTGAGAAAAATGATCTTAAGCTATGCCTTCTGGCTCTGGGCAGGTCTGACCCACTCAAACGTTAATATTCTCAGATCGCTAGGAAATGCCATTTGGTATTTTCTATAACTACACTGCTCTTCTCCAACCGTCCCTCCACCTCTTTTACAGAGAAAACAAATTACCTTCATGTCAAAATAGGGTAGAGGGGCAGAAAACAGGAGAAAAGAGTCATTTCCCAAAATATTTTCGAGATATAAAAGAAATCCGCCCTCTATGCAGATCTCAAATTTGGGGAGGTACGAACTCATTGAAATCACTAGGTATTTCATTTTTCAGATGAAAGGCTCTCATTTTGCATTACCGGGTAGAGTTCTGATGTAATTTGAAGTGTCACTTTGGAGGGGTTTGGGTGATTAAGTCTTTTTCATTTCTTTCATTAAAGGGCCGATTTTCCTGATGTGGGTTATAACTTCGTTCTAATCTGAAATTTCACCCACCCCTCGCTCCCCCCCTTGGAAAAGGTCTATATGTATGACTGATTTTGAAAGAATAACAAATCCAGTTGTATACTTATTTTTTTTAACTGCTTTTGATTTTATTGACCTACGAAATGCAAAACCACTTTACTATCATTCTCAAAGGTCCATTTTAAATCACGAGATACGTCAAGGTATAATTACACTTAAAACATTCGGTAATTATAGGAAGAAAGACTAGAAAAATGGCTTTAAAAAAAAGGATTATTGGAAGCAATTGACTCTCAAGAAATGTCTGTCTTTTATAAAGTTCATAATTTCCCAGTAAATTCTTTTAAGTTAATAAACATTTTCAACATGAAGAGCTTTAGAAAGCACCTCCCCCCCATCTGCCACCACACATACACACACAGAAAAGGAACCTAGAAGTCTTTTAAAATACATTTTTGTTTTTGTTTTTTTTTTTGAGAGAGACCTCAGAAACGGAAATATTTCTCAGGAAATGTCAAACACGAACGTCTACATAATATCTACATGAAATAATAAATCAAAATCAGCTTTTTTTATCTGACAAAACACAATAAACGGGTCTGGGATATTATTTTTGTTCATGTTTTTTAGCTCTCAAAATACCCAATAATAGATAATGCCTTATTGGGAAAGATAATATGTGTTTTCTTGTACCTTGGTGGGAAAAGTATTTTTTTTTTTTTGCCCTCTGCAAAGGAAATTAGATATATATTTAGGGGGAAAAGAATATAATGTTTCACTGTGATCCGATCCAACAAAAACCCAGGAAATTCAAAGTCCGACTGAGATGCTCTGCTAAAAATTCACACCATTGTGCCCCTTTACCCACAACAGATTTAAGAGCCCAGAATGTCTAGGGGAACCTCAAATTTCCTGCCTGCCAACCTCTCATGTCTAAACACCAAACTGTTATTTAAACATTCGCCGAGCCTTACGGGGGTTGCCATTTTTTTTTTTTTTATCCATTTGTTTCTCCATGTATATTTTTTATCTTTGCTGGTACTTGTTTCACCTCACCTGAAATGTATATATTGCATTTTAACCCCAGTGACCGAATGCTTTCTGGGGAAACTAAATTCCTTTTTCAGTGAGAAGAGAACTTAACAAGAGAGGAAAAGAATCATAGAATTATGGGGCTTTCAAGCTGAGGGAAACCACCAAAGATATAGAGCAAATAAAAAGGAAAAGATAGATCGAATGCAAAGTTGAAGAACTGGGGTGGGAGGGTCCCCCATATTTGTCAGTGTGCCCAGAAAAACATTAACTGTCAGGGAATCACACCTTTATGAAAGCTCCAGTTACAAAATCAGATTCTAGAGCCCGACACGCTGTCAGGAGCCCTTTCTAAAGAGTTAAGCACCCCAGTTCCGCACCATTTGTGGATTCCAGATCATTAATTTACTACTGGGTTGTTAATTACAGCGGAGTAATGGAAAACCGGGCTTGTAGATTTTATGGACGCTGCTTCTGTACGAGTTGACTGTTGCTACTTCCAGGGACTAAAAGCTTAAACTTTAACTGCATTTTAAGTATTTGGGGCTGGGGCGAAAGGGGCTGCGAGTGGATGCTTTGAGCCGGTAAGTAGTTAGTTATTAAAATGGGCTTTGAAGCTCTGTCTTGGTGTATGTCTGCATGTTTTAAGGGTCCCAGCAAAAAAGCTTTTTTTTTTTTTTTTAATGCACCTAATTTGGATTTCATTGAATTTTCTGCATGCACCAATGTTAGGATATTTTGGTGAATTTAATTCCCCCAACCCCTCTGTATGAAAGAAAAGAAACTCTTTCTTGAAGAGATTTAAAAGGGACGAAAAATCCTTTTTAAAAGGCTTAAGGGAGAGGGGGTGAAGGAAATCAGTGGTAAGAAGGCTTTATTTTCTAAAGCTCAAATTCCAAAGAAGGAGGACTGTCCACGTAAGAACTGAAACTAATTTACCTGAATTCCTTTGTCACTGCCTGGCTCTTGACTAGTAAATGATTCTTTTCACTAGCCAATAAAGGCAAATGAAAAGCATGTTTAAAATGGATGGGTGGTGCCAGGCAGTCCCCCCCAGATGGAAAGCCCACTGGCCATGCCCTGTTTGTTTTGGTTTCCCCAGGAGGATTTTCCAAGAGGGTGCTGGGGTTTGGGCCACCCTACTCCAATGCGGGATGGGGAAAAGAGGGGACTCACTGGCTCTGATCCATGGACTGAACTGCCTTTTTGGTACTACCCAGAAGGGAAAGAGAAAGTACCTGCCTCTGAGTCAGGTCGACAAACCGGTAGATGTTTCGTCTTTGTTTCGCTCTCAAAGGCTGTTTTAGGATCTCTGCCAATGTGAGCGGTTGGGGAAGTGTTTGTCCCTCTTCAGAAAACAGCTCAGACTTTCTGCATCTTAATATCCCTACCTTTGTACAACAAGGGCAATAGTCACTGCCTTCCATCCTGGAAAACATCAGAGAAGAGGAGGATCTTAAAAGCAAGTAGCTGTATGAAAATAACCGTGATTTAAACACAAAACGAGGACAGCCCCTTCCACTTCTGACATCTCGTTGGTCTGGATGACAAAGAATCTATCTGAGAACCGCATAAAAAGTGCCTAAACATTATTACTCATAAGCAAAAGTATCTAAGTCAGAGGAGGTATTCAACAGTGAATATTTAATTCTGATACAGGTCATAGCTTTTCAAGCTCGCTCTTTCCATCTCGAAACTGTAGGAATTGTAGGACATCAAGTACAGGAAGAAATGAAGATAAAACTTCTCAAAATTCACTGTCCCTGGAATTTCCATGCTCGAGTGAGGTTTTGAGGCCCTGTTTCCAGACGATGACATGCCTCCAATTGAAAAATGGATGAATTAAAGCTTTTCGCTGTTCTCCCGTCCAAATTGGATTGGTTACCCAATTTGACTGAGTGCTTAGAAATTAGTCAATAAAGCAACTAATTAATAATTTGACTAGGAGGGAAAATGTCAATTTCTCAGCCGCACACAGATGTACGTCAGGGAACATCGTAAGGTGCCTCGCGACACAATTCCAGCAATACCTTTTTGCACTGAAAATCTGCAGGCTGAGTCAAAACAAGAATTCTGGGTTCAGTTCATTTTGTATGAGTCTTTTTCTTCCCAATGGAATGGTATCCTGGAGAAAGAGGTTGGGCAGAGGGGGGAAAAGGCTGTGAGCTGGAATTAATTTAATACAAGATATAGTAACAATATATTCTATATGATATCTATGTATAAACTACATTGCATTGTAATAATATAATCAGGGTATAGTGAGTATTTCCTACGTCCTAGGTACTGTGTTAAGTAAGTACCTTGAACATCTTATCTTATTTCATGCTTATAGTCCCACAGTGAGGTGGGCATTGGGATCCCCATTTTATAGGCCAGGAAACTGAGGCCCAGAGAGCTCAGCCACTTGTCAACCAAGACCATACAATAGTAAAGAAAATAGCAAGATTCCGAACCCAGGCCCATGATACAAACCCCGTCTTCCAATTCCTCACCTCTGTGAGCATGCAGAAAGCTAGCCAGGGAATTTGTTGCCTATTTTCTCCCTGCCTGGGGAAACCTGAATTGCTTCCAAGACCGACCCTAATTTGCTGTGTGGCAGTGGACAAGGCGTGTCCCTCCGAGCCTCAATTTCCCCTGGACAAAGTCAGGGAAGTTCTCCAACAATAGCTCCATAAAATAACCTTATCACCCAATGCTCCTGACTCGACCAAGAAACATGTTCTTAAGAAATTATCAGGTGTTCCATCTGTACCCGGAGATGCCAAAACTCAAAAAGACACCAGGACTTTTAAAATCTGGGATGGATTTAAAATCTGGATCTCTTAAGAGATCAGGGCCGCCTGAGTGGTTCAGTCGGTTAAGGATCTGCCTTCGGCTCAGGTCATGATCCCAGCATCCTGGGATCCAGCCCCGCATCGGGCTCCCTGCTCAGTGGAGAGCCTGCTTCTCCCTCTCCCACTCCCCCTGCTTGTGTTCCCTCTCTCGCTGTCTCTCTCTGTCAAAAAACAAATAAAATCTTTAAAAAAGAGAGAGAGATCATTCAGAGAAGTTTCGTGATTTAGTTGGGAAGAGCAGAAGCTCTTTTGCTGTTGGGTTTGCTTCTGGGTTTGCTTCAGGCTCTACCACTTACTGGGAAAGTGGGGCTTCACCTCCCCGAGCCTCTGTGTCCTCACCTGGGAAACCAGGGTAATGGGCATACAGCGGAGATGTTGCGGGTTCGGGTCCAGACTGCCGCAATGAAGCAAGCATCGCAATAAAGAGTCGAATGAATGTCTTGGTTTTCCAGTGCCTATAAGAATTACGTTTACGCCGTAGGGTGAGGTGTGCGATAGCATCCTGTCTTAAAAAAATGTACATATCTCAATTCAAAAAACACTTCCTTGCTAAAAAATGCTAACCATCAGCTGAGCTTTCAGCGAGTCCTAATCACAGATCACAGGTCACAACAAATGCGCCGATAATGAAAAAGTTTGAAATGTCACGAGAATTACCAACACGTGACAGGGAGACACGAAGTGAACACAGGTTGGTGGGAAAGTGGCGCCAGCAGACGCGTTTGAGGCCGGGTGATCACAAACCTCCCATCTGTAGAAAACACTGTATCTGCCACGTGCAAGACGCGAAGCGCAGTAAGACGAGTCGTGTTTGTATCACTGATACACACCTACATACCTCACAGGTTACAGGGTACAGTGCTTCACACAGAGTGCCTGGGACACACAGAAGGCTCAGTGAGTGTTACCAGGATGAGGATGGTGGGGAGGGTGGTGATGGGGACGGTGGGAATGACGGCGGGTGGTGGCAACAACGGTCAAGATGGTGGTGCTGACGGCGAAGACAGTGCTGAAGGTGGTGCTGACGGCGAGCGTCCTGATGGTGGTGGTGGTGGTTCTAACAGTGACGGGCGTGATGGGGATGGTGTTCACTGACTCCGTTTACAGCTGGGGAAACCGAGGCCCCAAAGTTGTATAGTAAGAACCAGTGAAGCCGAGATGAGAAATCCACGGCCCGAGCGCTGGCCCATAGCCTCTTCCATGGCTGCGTGCTAAAAATAAGTGGGGTAGGATTTGGCTGAAGGGAACTGGGAACAGGAGGTCATGTCAGCCTCCTCTCCACCCCTGGCTCATTTTACAACGCTGGGGAAATCACTGTCCTCACCAGACCTCATTCACTGCCTTTTAGGGATGATGCCACCTCCGCACGTTTAACTGAGAGGTAAGGGAGGAAGGTGCGTTCCAGAAAGCAGCTTTTTTAACCAGTAGCTCCCACTGATCCTCTTGCCGCTGGTCCCCACACTGCATTCTGAGAAATGCTCCCTAGGGGAGTTGATTTACTTTCTGCCCAAGAGACAAAATAACCTATTGAATCTGTCCAGTTCATTTTCCAGTTGGGGCTAAGTGGTCCCTCAAGGGGCTTGTGATCAAGCCCGGGGGGAAACCAGGTTGAAGGGAAGGAGGATGATGAGAGAGGGGGAAAAACCCACACGGTTCACGCCACGTAGGAACAGAAGAATTGACATTTTAGGTCAGCCACATCCCCAAAGAGCAGGGAGTTCTCCAAATAATGACAGAGAAACTGGTTTTAGGATTCAAAGGAGCTCCACTGCCAAGAGACATCTGCCACCAGGGCCCAAAGCTAACCAGTCGGAAGCACAGGTGACGCTGTTTCCCCTAAGGTCTCCTGGCAGACATTGCTAACAGATACCAGAGTTCTCCACGGAGCCCCAAGCAGCCTCCCAGGGCTCCTCAAGCACCGAGCTCTAGCGACGCAGCCATGAGCAATCGATCGGAGCGGACACAGTGATGAAAATGATTTTCCGCTTGACATGGAGCAAGACCAATAAATGATTCATAAGGCCTGTGCCTGCTGAAAAGGTCATTAAGAGACCAGGCCTGAGGAGAGGTTACCCTGCAAAACCGAGGGGGCATCAGCTGGATTTAGGCCTCCTCGTCTGATCACAGTCCAAACACGTGTCTGGCATTTCATTCATCCATTCATTCGTTCGCTCATTCATTCACTCCCTTGTCTCTCACTCCCCTCCTCAGTCAGCCCTTCATTCCCCCGATCCCTCATTTTGTAATTCAACCAATATGTACTTACTGTGCATTCTATGTGCCAGGCACTGTTCTGGATGCCAGAGGCATAAAAACAAACAAGACCAACCCAGCCCTGTCTACAAGGAGCTTATAATCTCACACAAAAAGCGAAATTTAACAATCACACAAGTAATGATCTCTTTTCTAATTGTGATCACTGCAACAAGGGAGAAATACTGGATGCTTCTAGAGACACAGTAAGTCTAGCGGGGGAAGGAATGAGTGCCCCTCCCCAACATGAGCTGAGTGTAACCCTCACCTTCTAGAAACCCTTCAGTAGCTGCCCCCTGCCCTCACATTGAACTCCAAGCCCCTCACCGTATTTGGGCCCCGCCTACCTGTCCACCTCGCCCCATACCAGCCTTTCTCACTGAGGACACCCACCCCAGACTAAATGCACAATTTCTAGAATGGGAAATACTAGAATGTACACCCCATTTGCGCAGAAACGAAGCATGTTCTGTTCCCTGCTCTATCCCAGGTGCCCAGGGTCCTTGGCACAAGACCAGACACACAGGATGAACTTGGGAAAATGTTGTAAACATGCAAATGAGTGATTCTTTGACCCCGCCCTTGGCACAGTGCCTAGCACAGTGCCCTGCATGTTTCAGTGTTGGAAGAGGGGAGGGAGAGAAGGAAGGAAGGAAGGAAAACATGAGTAGTAGGGAAAGGTCATGCCATAAACCAAGGCTTTCAAAGCTCTAATTCCCATACAAAAAGACCCAGTCATTCTAAATCATTTCAAGAACAAATTAATTTTAAAGAGAGAGAGAGAGAGATTCATACTCACCAGCCTGGCAACACAGGGTCCAGTAGTGAGAAGAAGGAGGCCTGACTCTAAGCAAGATGGGTGGGGCCCGACTGGATGCTTCAAGCCAAAAAGCATTTTTGTGGCCTTGTAATTTCTGAAGGCTCTTGGCGGGGCTAACTGGCTCCAGACGCGGTCTCCTGCAAAGGTCTCCTCTTAGCAGTTCCCCAGTGCCTCAGGCAACCAACCCGAAGCTCGGCCATCTGTTGGGCCTCAGTCTCCCCATCTGTAAAAGGAAGTAATTGGGTTAGATCATCTCTAATCCAACCCTAACACCATGAGTCTGTTTTAAGACCTCTTCTTGGACTCCCTTCCTGACCACCCACCTCACCTCCCAAACCATTAATAATAGTTATTATGATAATAGTAATTACCACTTATTGAAGCCCTTTTGATTTCATAGGCACAACTGTCCTAGAAGGTAGATTTTTGATCTCCGTTTTACGACACTGAAGTTCAAAAAGGTTATTTACCTTGTCCAAAGAAACATAGCCAGGAAAAGCTGGAATTTGATCTTCGACTTGTCTAAGCCCAAACCCTCGCTTCCCCCACTCTGCCCACAACTCTACAGGTGCTGGGAGAGCTGGTATTTACTGAACGCAAACACAGATTCCTAGTCAGCCTGCAAGGCAGCCAGGAAAGCGGAAGGAAGCTGTTTGCAGTGGCAACAGCGTTATTTTCTGCCCTGCCTCCCTTTTTCCTTTTTTTTCTGGGGAAGGTATGTCTCATACCTATACATAGCTTTGACGAATGTTCTTCTGCCATCCACGTGGTTCTGGTTCTCAATGGCAGCAGTCACGTGTGACCCGGGTCACCTGACCCAAGCCCGCACTACCCAGAACAGCACTCCAACGCCTGGCCACAGCAATCGGTGATTGGTTCAAGTAGCAAACATGTGACCCAAGATAGCCAATCAGAGTCCTCCTCTGGTCTGAAGTCGGGACCAAGAGGCTTTCCTTTTCCCCTGGTGCTGGGAGGCTCAGGTGGTAGAAGCTTAGAGTTTCCTGTGACCTTGACCCACTGGCACTCCCCTCCCCCCCCCTCCGCCCCTCACAGAGCCATGAGAGGGAAGCTCCTATTAGAGAGAAGAATGTAGCCAACAGAGAAGACAAGATGAGAGATGGAGAGAGGAGTCCTCAGGCCACGGATGGGCAGCTGAGACCAGCGCCACACCTGTCCTTCCCAGTCCGTGGGCCAGTAAGGGCTTGAGCTACCATTCTGCCACTTGCGATAAACAGAATCCTAAGAGAATTCCTTGACCGGCTTTGCGTAGTTGTGACCCTATCCCACCACACACACACACACACACCCCACATCTGCTTAGAATTTTGAAACATATATGGGAAAGGACATTGGGGAGAAAAGGAGGCCAGGGAGGAGAAGTATTGGGAAGAAAGAGACCCCGAATTGCCGCTGCCTTCCCACCCAGTCCCAGCTCCATCTCAGACCCACAGCCTGGCTCAAGCATTGATTGATGTCATCTGGGTCGTGTTGCCCCCAGAAAATCATGGCTCCTAATTACCAAACAGCTACCACCATTTTTACTTCAGCTCATTAATCCTCGTAAGAACCAAACAAAATAGAAAAGCTATGTCCATTTTGCCGGGGAGAAAACTGAGGCCTGGAGCAAACAATTTGCTACACCCTAAGTGGCAGAGCCTGGAGATTTGAACTCCAATTTGTGTAACTTTAAAGTCTATCCTTTAGAGCAGACCGTGTCCCCCATCAATGACACATAGGCTTGGGGGTCAGCACTTTCTGTGGCATTTTCTCTCCCTTCTGCCTGCTCTGATTTGTCAAGGGGGTTGCCTGAGCCTAGAAGTTCTGGAATTAACCCCAGGCACATCCTGCTCCATGGGAATGTTTCCTTTCTGCAGCTCTAGGCCTTGTAGGTAGCTTGATCCTAAGGGGAGCTATTCCCCGGGCAGAGGCCAGTGGCACCCAGCAGGCTCCCTTCACCTCCGAGAATCAGGACTTCTGTGTGTAGAGGGCAGGTAGGTCAGCCCACCTGTCAATACGAAAAGGCGAAGATAGGAAAATGAGGGTGTCTGATGGGTACAAAATGAAGCAGGACAGAGACCTTTGAAAGCAGAGAGGATAAGAAAGTTGACAGATAGCATTCCTGTCACACTGCTTTGAACCCCAATCCAAAAGCATTTCTAAGCCTATGCTCAGTGTTACTTTTCATCCTGGAGGGGAGAGACAGAGGTTCTGATAACCCTGGCTTCCAGGCTGGACGTCAAGAAAAAGAGTAAAACAGAAATCAGGACTCAGTCGGTCATTCTATTTTTCTCACAGCAATCTGTACTGAGGCTATCTGTTCACTGGGTGTGTACTGAGAATCTATTATGTGCCATCCACTGTTCTAGGTACTCGGAACACAGCCATGAAGAAGGCAGCTTTCCCTGGGGCGCCTGGGTGGCTCAGTCATTGGGCGTCTGCCTTCGGCTCGGGTCGTGGTCCCAGGGTCCTGGGATCGAGCCCCGCATCGGGCTCCCCGCTCGGCGGGAAGCCTGCTTCTCCCTCTCCCACTCCCCCTGCTTGTGTTCCCTCTCTCGCTGTGTGTCTATCTGTTAAATGACTAAATAAAATCTTTAAAAAAAAAAAAAAGAAGACAGCTTTCCCAAAACCATTTTCTGAACCAGAGATCTGATCATGTCATGCTCCCTGCCTAAACTCTTCAGTGGCTCCCCAATGCCTGCAGGCTCAAGTCCAAAGGCCTCACTGTGACGTACAAAGCATTTCATTGTTTGGCTTCTTTGGGTCCATTTCTTTCACCTGCTTCTTTCAAATCCATGCTGTGGCTGTACCAAAATGATTGCAGGGCCCCCGGCCCCCCGGGCATCTGAGTCTGCTGCCCCTTTACGCGAAGCAGCCTCACCCCAGTGCCCTCTGCCCACTCACCGGCTGCCTCACTCTTATTTAGACTTCAGCACAGATGTTACCTCTTCGGGAAGCTTCCTTGATCCCCCTTCCCCACCAGCATTAAGCACCTGCACACGATATTGTTGTCTTGTCAGTCTTCTATCTCTTTTTCTCTTCTCTGGTAACACAGAATCCTTCCTCCTTTGGAGAACACATTCCATGGAGTTCAGGTGAAGGCTCTTCAAATCCTAACTTTGCCACCTAAGAACTCAGTGGTCTTGGGCGAGTGGCTTACCCTCTCTGAGGTTCAACTTTCTCATGTGTAAAATAGGATTAAAAATACACCTGCCTCCTTGGGTCCTGGTGAGGGATAAATGAGAGTATATATGCAAAATGTCTATATATAGATAGCGGCCAGCACCCTGTCGGAATCAGTAAATGTTAGCGGTCCCTGTGATGGTATTTAAAGTGAACACATAATATCCTGGTTAGTGGCTGAAAGTGCACGGCACCAGGAGAGGGGACACTTGGTAGCATTCCTAGCTCTGTCATTTACCAGCGGTCCTGAGGCAAGTCACTCGCCATCCCCAGCCCCAGCTTCATCATGCATCAAGTGGAGATAATATCTGCTGAGCCTGCCTCTTGGGGTTGTTTTGAGGATCAAAATGAGATAATGAGATTGTGTTCATGATGGTTAGGATTTGAAAAACACAAAATACTGAATATGTGAAAATTTTCTTGCCACCATTACTATTATTCTGATGGCGATCCCAACCAAAATTCTTAATATTTCACTCTTCCCAGCTACATGAGTCTAACCTGGTTTCTGAATCATCAGCGTCTGAGTCAGGATAGGTTTGCTGCTATAACAAACAACCACTGTGTCTAAGTAAACATACAATGAAAGCGTTCACTTTCTCATGTCATGGTGAACCCCGGTGGCGAGCAGGTGGACTCTGCTCCCTATTGTCATTCAGAGACCCAGGCTCCTCCATCTGGCAATGCCACCATTTCCCACGCTTGGCCTCCAAGGTCTCCATGAAAGGCGGAGGGAAAGACTAGAACAGAGTCAGCACACACTACAGCCTATGGGCCAAATCCAGCCCACCACCTTTTTTTGTAAATACAGTTTTATTGGAACACAGCCATGTTCATTCATTGACCTTTTGACTATGGCTTCTTTTGTGTTACCCTGGCAGAGTTGAGTAGCTGTGACAGAGATTGCATAGTCCAAAGAGCCATAAATATTTACTATCTCCACAGGAAAAGTTTGCAGACCCTTGAACAAGAAGATCACACAAGGGTTTTATCGCCCCATCTAGAAGGGAGCATGCATCACTTTCATCCACTCCCCATTGGCTAGAACTCAATGACATGGCCCCAGTTGCAAAGAAGGCTGGGAAATGTAGTCTTCCTGTGTGATGAGGAAAATGAAGAAGATTTTGGTGGTCAGGTGGTCATGTCTCTGCCACGATCCATTATTTCATTCAACAAATTTGTATTGAGCACCCCGTAGGTATAAGTCAGTTTTTGAGGCCCTGGGGATAAGAAAGATGAATGAGGCAGGCATGTATTATGAGCAGCTCACTCTGACTTACAAGTCAGTGGTATACCCATATACAATAATAATGATAGCAGTCACTTGCTCAGTTTAATGTATGTTATCTCACTTAATTGGCACAACAATCCTAAAAGGTCAGATCTATTATTCCCATTTTTCTTTTTATTTATGACAGAGAGAGAGAGAGAGCATGAAAGGGGGGGAGGGTCAGAGGGAGAAGCAGACTCCCCCCCCCCCCGCATGTGGGGCTCGATCCCAGGATCCTGGGATCATGACCTGAGCCAAAGGCAGACGCTTAACTGACTGAGCCCCCCAGGCACCCTATTATTCCCATTTTTCAAATGAAGATTGAATCTCAGGGCTATCACTTTCCCAAAGTCACACGGCCGGTAATTGGTAAAATCAGGATGCAAACGCAGGTCTTTGGGACTCCAAAGCTTGAACTCCAGCATTAAGCTTAAATACCTACTTCAGTTACAGTTGTGAAGAGTGTTGTTGGCAAGGCACATACACAGGATGTTCTGGGAAGGGCCCCTGTGTCAGTCAGGATCCCAGGAGGGAACAGGTGGCGCCCTCAGAAGAAGTTACCTAAGGGGCGCCTGAGTGGCTCAGTCGTTAAGCGTCTGCCTTCGGCTCAGGTCATGGTCCCAGGGTCCTGGGATCCAGCCCCACATCGGGCTCCCTGCTCGGCAGGAAGCCTGCTTCTCCCTCCCACTCCCCCTGCTTGTGTTCCCTCTCTCTCTCTCTCTCTCTCTCTCTCTCTGTCAAATAAATAAATAATTTTAAAAATCTTTAAAAAAAATTACCTAAGGAGAGTTGAATGCAGGGACTGCAGAGGTGTGGGCAGAATTAAGGGAACCCACAAGTTTGGGTGGTACACCCATGGACCAGTGATAGTGGACAGCTGTCCCCACCTCTAGGCCCAATAGGGCAAGGGTTGGGATGGTGCTATGGGAGCCTGGTAAATAAATGCTGGACCCATGGAAGTGGGGCCACTTGACAAGAAGCCATTGCAAGAATCATGGTAAGGCAGAGTGAGAAGGGGGATTCTTTCCTCACCCTCCAGTCTCCTGCTGGTACCTCCCATTGGCCAAACCCAACAGAAAGTGGGAGCTGTGCAGGGCAGAGAAGGGCAGAGAATGGGCTGGGAGGAGGAGGACAAATAAGGAATAGTCAGCATAATCCCTACACCAGTCTTGAGACAGGTCTCAACGTAGGCCCAGAGGAATTATATGTGCCTTTGGGTATTTATGTATGAGCACAAAATGCACAGTCTCAGACTGGTTAGACAATCTTCATCGATGTCACTAACTCACAAGACATTCTGTTGAGGTGGATGCAGGGGCAGCTGACTGCTCACTGCATCTTATCTGCCCACCATCTTTCATCCATTGTCTTTCACAGGTGCTGGAAAGACAGGGGCACCAGGGGGTTTGGGGAATGGTCTGGCTCCCATTTTGGGGTGCCTTACTCATCCTGGGAAACTGGTAAGCATCCAACTTCAGCCTCAGACTGAGCAACTCTTCAAGGGGACATTTTCCCTGAATTTTGGATTCAAGTCCTGCCAGTTGCCTCCCACCTTCAAGGGTCTGTCCAATCGGAAGGAGTTTCAGCATGTGCCTTCAGCCTTCAGCTAGGGTCCCTCTTCCTCTTCAGAAGAGTTGCAAGTGGGCCTCTATTGACCATGCAAAAGAGGATCTAGTCCTGCTGGCCTCTGACCATGCCAGCCTGCATTGGGGACTAAATAGTCAATGTTCAGCTGGCCAGGAATTTCCCATGATGCCTTAAGGACCATCATTTTGCCACATCCTCTACCCTTGTCTGCATCTATGGATTGAAGCTGCTGTAATAAAAGACAGAGGGATGCCTGCTAATTATTTCCATTTTGTGGGCTTTCAAATGCTTATCTTTGCCATACCCTTCTCATGGGATTTGATTTAGTGGAGTATTTTAATTACCTAGAAACTCTGAAACATTGGTAATGTTTCCCTGGGTGAGCATGGTTGTTCCTGAATGGGATGACTAAAAATAAGTCTATTTTTAGGAGAGAAAACTGGCTCTCTTCCTCTCTGCAAATCCAATAAGCTTCTTTCACCGACCAAAATGGAGCACTGAATGTACCAGAACACCTTTGCTTGGTGCCTATTTGTGATCTGAGGTCCTGTTGTTGGAGCAGTACTGCCTGGCGGGTAAGAACGCGAACTCTAGAATCAGAAAAACCAGCTGTGTGACCTTGGGGAAGCCACCTGAATTGCTGGAGTTGGTTTTCTGATGGATAAAACGGAGACCCATGGTTGACCTAGTTGGTGCCCTAACTGTTCTAGTTGTTCTGGGCGTTCTCCTAAAAAGCAGAGCCTAAGTCACAAACCTGTGTGCATAAATTTATTGGGAAAGCAATCCCAAGAAGCAGGAGTGAGCAAGTGAGGGGGGGGTAGTCAATTTTGTGAGTGTATTATCATGGTCTCTGCCATAAGGCAACAGGGTCTTGATTTTGCAGGGACCTCCTGAGAAGTGTACAGAATGTGTCTCAGAGCTATTCCCCCTGGGGGACAGGAGGCTGGGGTGTTTCTTCAGTGACTCTCATCATCCATTGGTTAAGCCCCTGCACTTCTTGACAGAGCCTGGGTGCCACCTAGCAGGCTCTTGGGACATCAGAGAAGGCCCCGGGACACATGCGAAGAAGAGGGAGTGGCTCCTTGAGATTGTCATCATGAGGTGTGTCTGAGTTCACAGGGAACTGTCCACCACAACGAGGCTGAAATCAGAGTGGACTGGAGGAGATGTGAAAAGCACATCAGGTCACCAGTGACACCTACCCAGAATTCTTCTAACAAAGAAATGAGACGAGCACGACTCTTGGTGGATAGAAAGCACTAGAATAACAGCTGCAAGTCGGAGCGTTTAGTAGCTTGGTGATTCCACGAGTACTGCGTGGTCAACTCAAATCAACAAGTGCATTTCCTCTCATGTGCCAACCCTGGGCAACTGTGAGTGGCTGCCTAGAGCCCATCTGTGGCAAGGATTCCGAGACACCATCTGAGCTCAGTGGGCAAGAGTGCAGTGATGGATTATTGATGTCTACCATGAGAATGGGGTGGGAAGCCGAGGTACGGTGGTACCTATGTATATTTCTAGTACGGCTACTAATCGTCTATGACCAATACTTAATATGTACTGTTTCTTTCTTCAAGTCTTCCATTCCACACCTAGAAGTTAAGTCTCCACATCTGTAAACAATGAGGATAAGGCTATGTTTGACCCTTATGACCTTGAAATCATAAATTTGAAAGTGCGTTGGAAAGATAGACGGTGCACCTAAATGGGAACATTTTCCAACTAGCTGCATCCTCCGCACGAAGGGCAGAGGAGCTCTTGGGAATAAGGTGGCTCTCTAAGCCCACAAACCTGGTTCCCTTCTCACTGCTTAAAGGCACTGAATGAGATCAATTGATGGCTTGGAGAACCTTATTTGGCAATGATCCTTGTAGCCAATAAGTTGCTTTTTTCTGCCTTTTCTTGTGGTAAAATAGCACCCTGAATTTCCTTTGTGGACTCCTCACACACTTAGACTATCTGGTTTGAGTCTATCTTGCTGCAGGGGTGGGGATAAGCCACGAGTCAGCAAACTACAGCCCACGAGTCAGTCACCTGCTTTTGTAGATTAAGTTTTATTGAGATTCAGCCATGGCCATTTATTTACATATGGCCTATGACTTTTTTCATGCTTTAACAGCAGAGTTGATAGTTGCAATGGATATCCTATGATTTATAGCCCAAAATATTTACTATCTGGCCCTCTAAGAAAAGTTTTGCCAATGACTAATCTAAGCTAATCACCCTGTGCATCCCCTGGTATAATGGCGGTTCATAGATAAAATTTGACCCAAACCAGGCCAGTGAAGCTCAAAGCTCTCTTTTCCTCTGGACATGAAGCCAAGAGGATGTGAGGTCTGGGGCTCCTGCAGTCATTTTGCAGCTGTGAGGAAGGACTCCTCTTTCTGACCCCAAAGATCAAGTAAAGAAAGTAAGACATATACAATTGAAAGAATAGAATTACAGGCATATAAGGCTTTGAAGAAAGCATAGATGAATAGAACATTTAGAGGGTTCAAGGAGGTGGTGTGATTGAAGCAGGTCCTAAAGACTAGTGGAATTTGAACCAAAAGAGAAGGAAACGGTATTTCAGGCGGAGGCAGCGTGGCATAAAGCCATGGGTGGGAGTGAGTAGAGAACATTACTGAGGGTACAAGGTGGGCTTTGCTAGAAAGGAAACTATTTCACACCAGTGGGATTTGAAGCCACATTCAACCACTACGGAGACTCTTCTTTCATGTCTCAAGCTTAAAAAGATATTCTCCAAAACTTAACTGATAGAAATGGAAAAGATGGTTACAGATAAATATTAACAGCGACAACAGTGAAGTGACATAGCGGCCAACAACAGCCTGGTGTTTGCGGGTTTTTCTCTGAGGGGGGGAATTGCATCTCCTGGCTGGAGAGTATCTGGGCACATGCTGAGCACCAAAAATTGTGCTAAACATTTATTTTATCTCAGTTAATTTCCTCAAAGTCCCCTGAGGGGCTCCCTGTTCTTGTACCCATTTTACAGAGGTGGAAACTGAGGCTTAGACAAGTTCAACAACTTGTCTGGTACATGGCAGGGATTTCAGTGAAGTTCACTGCCACTGCCTCTCTACAATGTCCTTTCCTTTCCCACATTGGTGCCCTTGTTGCTGGTTTGGCATACCCTCGGTGTGTGAAGGAAGTTGTGGAAATCCCCACCATTGTTGGTTACTTCTCCTGCCTCTGCTCCCCACTCCGTGCCTCCATGGCTCAATTTATTGCAGGGGACTGGGTGATAACCTGGCCTCATCCTGGGCCTTATGTGGGAATTCCCATGCTTGAGACATTTCTCTGATAAGCCCCAGGTGGGAGAGGGGCCAGGGGCATTCCAGCATCCTCAGGGGTTCTGAAGGCACCCCAGTGCCCGTTCAGGCTCCAGTGCCCTTTCTGGACCATCATTCCCAGAATAAAGTCCAGATTCCTCACCATGGCCAACAGATGTCTTGCTCCTATCCACCTCTCTCGTCCCACCCATCCCATGCTGCCCTTTGTCCTTGAACTCCAGCCACATTATTGGCCTTCCTTCCTTTTCTCTCACATTCTATGCTCCTGTCTACCCCAGGACCTTTGTACAAGCCATTCCCCTCTGCCTTGAAAGTCCTCCCCCCATTTAAGTCTTGGGCATCTTCCTGATTCATCTAACGTCCCTTCCTTGGGGAACTGACCTCCCCCTTCCTGGAGTAGAGCAAGGGCCCCTTTTATACACTTTGATGGTCCCTGGACCTCCTGGAACTTATCACAATAGTATTTAAACAATTGCTTGGGTCCTTATTTTAATACCAGCCTTCTCCTCTAGAATATAATCCCCATGTGGTTGGGCTTGTGTACCCCCAAATCCTTGGAGCCTCATATCCAATAAATAGTTCACTGAATGAAGAAATAAGGAATCCATGGCAGGTCCCCCAGGCAGGCTGCTGAAGAATCCTTTCTGGGTAGAGAAGGCATTTTCCAGATTTGCTTCAGTAAATATTAACCAGTACGTATTATAATGCAGCAGTGAATGAAGGATGGGACCTGTCCTCAGGGGGCCCACAGTGAGGGAGATACAGAAACCCCTTGACGGTGGCCATTCCTAATGCTCTGGAGGTTGCTGTATGCCAAGCACTGCCCCCCAGTGCTTTATGGGTGATGTCCCTCTACGGAATTTGTTCTGTTGCACATCTGAGGGAAGTGCGGCTCAGAGGAGTCAGGCAACCAGCCCAGGGTCACGCAGCAAATAAGAGACAGAGCCCGCGTTGGACTCCAGGTGCGTCTGACTCGGAGACCCAAGCTCCTAACCACCATACTCCGTTTCCATACACAGCTGAATGACTTGTAAGTGCTAAAATGGAGGTGCAAGGGTTTGGAGGGGAGGGGGATGGGTAGAGGAACAGCAAGTTAGTTCTATCTTGGAAAGCAGAGAATTGAAGTCTTCACGGAGGAGGTGGCCTTTACCTTAAAGGTGGGGACCGACTCGAATACAAAGCAGAACACGCCATTCCAGGCGGGGCGGGGGTGGGGGAGGGGGCACAGCCTGAGCTAAGGTGTGGAGTCTATTATCTCACTTCTTCGTTGGCTCGTGGGGAGAATCAGCATCAAGCTGGGCCCCGCAATTAAGGCGCTGTTTCCCCATCCCTGAGCGTCACTGTTCACTGCCTGAGCAAGTTCCCCAGCTCTCCCCCTGAGATTTGGGGTGGACGGGACGGGAAACGGTGTCAGGGCAGAGGGAAGGGAACGGAGGGAGCAGAGGTGGGGGAAGCCGGAAGAACCCAAGGTGGATCATTGATTCTCCCTCACTGGCCCACTGGGGAGCCCCGGGGCAAGTCCCCATTCCCCACCCGCCTGCGACACCCCTCCTGCCCGTCTCACGCTCACCTTCTCTAGGCAGCAACGTGTCATCCTCCTATCCCAGCTTGGCCATCACTCACTCCAGGAAGCTGCCCTCCCACCATAAGGTAGATGCCCCTGCTCCCTGCTCTCCTGGCCCCTGTGTGTGTGTGTGGATCGTCCTGCGCTGTCATTGCCCCTTGGGGCACTGTCTCCCTTCTAGGCCCTGGGCTCTGTGTGGCCAGCAATGTTAACGCTGCCTTCTCTCCTGTGCACTCAGCTCCCAGCCTGGTGCCGGGCAGACGGACTTTCCACAGGCCCTTTGAAGAGAACAAGTGATCTCAGAGAACCAAGGAAGGCGGAGAGAAGGACCAAAGCCGCACTCTTTAGCAGCTTTTAATCCGTTCGTGAGTGAATAGACAAACATCCAGACTATACACAGAGGCTACTTCTCTTTGTATGACTTTAATTCTTGGACATATCCTGGATGGCACCGTTGTATATGGATGCACGCACACACACATATACACGCACGCATGCTCCTTGCAAGGCCCTAGCAATTTTGCATTCATAATTTTGTGTTCAAATTATCAACCAAGAGCCTCTCAAATTATACACACTGTTAACACCCAGAAAACCTGGATCCTCCCTGCCTTTACCTTTAGGGGATTGTTCTGGAGAGAAATTTAAGAAACTTTCCAATTTTAAGAAGGCACTCTACTCCAGATTGGAAGTCAGACCTACAGCGCCCCACCTAGAAAGGTCCAGAAACTGACAAACTCCAACCAATTTATCAGATTATTACTGGCCACATTATTCTCCATGCTCATCACCGTACTTGGCAGTGAAAGTGCAATATTAGGTCTCGAATCGGAGAGAAGTCACAAGGACATGGGTGTCATGAAACCACATGCAGAACACTTATGAAACTATTGAAGGTAAGTCATAATTATGGGTCAAAGTATTTGGTACAAACCACAGATAAGGAAAGGCAGGCATCCAAGTTGATTGGGGCCATGAGAGAAGACCAAAGGGAAGATGCCCAATAACAGGAACCCTAATAATAGGTACCATTTGGGAGCACTTTCTAGATGCCAGGCACAGGGCTAAGTGTTTCCTCTGCATTATTACATTTTACATCGTGACAGCCCCAACCTGGGATGATATAACCATTTGGCAGATGGACAAACTGAGGCTTAGAAAGATGACATGACTGGCCCAAACATCAAACTGAGAGCTATTCCTTGGTCCTTGCTCCGTGTCTCTGGCTATAGGCAGGTGTTGGCCCTGCTACTGAATTTCCCATCGGTCAGTTCATCTTTCCCCCAAAGTTCCGATTCACCATCTCTCAGTGGACAGTATGAGTGAGGGTGTTCATTCCCTGGAGTTCATGTTCATAAGGGACTCTCTCCTGCTTCCTTCCCTACCATCTGAAACCCCTCCTCCTTCCCCACTCTGGGGCTTGAGTTCCCACTGGAGGCTCCGTCAGGGACTCCCCAGGGAACAATGGTCTCACACTTTCAGGAGCCCACCCCAAGGGGGCCAGACCACTTCCTGCCTGGAGATGACCCAGACAGACCCACACCTTAACCTTTGCTCTGAGTTCACGGTCAGCAAAAAGCACCTGCAATTCTGTCGCTTTGCTAACAGGCTTATTACCTGCCGCTGGCTGGGCTCACCACCACTCCAGCTACTGGAGGCAGATAAGGGCTTGATAAGTCTGGAATCACACATGGAAAGCCCCATTGGCAGGGGGAGCAAAGGGAGGGGCTGACTTCATTTATTCCCACTAGTTGTCCATGTGTCTATTGCTCAAAAATGCCTATCTTCATTTTCCCTGTGACATATAATATACATAGAATACATACATATTATGATACATTATAATATTGTATATATGATGACTGTTACAATTGAAATGCAGCGAAAATTTAAATGTCCCCTTAATCTCATCTCCCATAGAAGTCTGTGGTTGCCAGTTTAATGTATTCTCCCAGCCTTTTTATGGCTTTTTTGTCAATAAATAAGATTATACTACACATATTATTTTGTTATCTACATTTTTACTTAAATAGATAGGCATCTCTCCCTGGCAATATAAACACATTTACCTCATTTTTCTGACTAGCTGCCCATTATTTCATTGTTTGGATGTACTATAATTTATTTGCCTCATTCCCAGTAGTCGACATTAAATCTGTTTCCAATTGTTCAGGATTATAAACAACACATGAATGAACATCTTCATCCATATTTTGCACTCTTGTCCTGTTTTTTTGTTTTGTTTTGTTTTATGGGTGGTTATTTATTTATTTTTTGAGTCATTTCCTAAAAGTGTGATTGCTAGGTCAAAGGGGCTCATGTGTTTAAGGCTTTTGATATATATTGCTCATCCTCTCCATCTATTTCCCAATCTGTCACCCCACCAGCAGTGTGTGAAAATGCCAGTGTCCCACATTCTTGGCTTACAAATAAATAAAGATGCAGCATCAAGGTTTTTTTTTTTTCTTTAACTTTTTATTTTTAGATAACTTCAGACTCACAGAAAAGTCGCAAAAATAGTGCAGAGCTCCCGAGTACCCTTCATCTGGCTTCAATGTTATCGTGTTACGTGACCAAAGTATAATGATCAAAGGCAGGAAGTTAACATTCGCACAATACTATCAATGATTCTACAAACTTTATTTGGATTTCTTCAATTTTTCGCTGTCTTTTTTTCTGTTCCAGGATCCAACCCAGGATCCCACATGATGTTTAGTTAACATGCCTCTTTAATCCTCCTCGATGTGTGACAATTCCACTGTCTTGGTTTTTTGTGACACTTTTAGAGAGAACCAGCTGGTTTTTTGGGTGGAATATCGTGACCCCCCAATTTGGATTTCTTGATTTTTCTCATGATTGGATGGAGGTTTTGCATTTGGGGCAAGAATGCCACAGAAATAACGTGATATCCCTCTCTGTGCATCACAACAAGAGACATTAAGATGTGATGTCTAATTACTAATGACGTTAAACTTGCTCACGTGGTTAATAAGTTGCCTGCCAGGATTCTCCACCATAAAGTTACTATTTACCTGTTTGTAATTAACAAATATCTTGAGCTACAATAGTTGACATTACACAAATACCCTACTTCTCAAACTTTGGCCTGCTTTTCTTAGCATCCATCTGTGGATCTTGTAGGATGCAGCATCCTTTAAAAACTGGATCAGTAAAATAAAATGCGTGGACAAAACACACCTAATTAAATAATCAGTAGCTGGTGAGATGGGTATGTTAGCCTGTAGTTTACACTGCCCAAGTAAGTCCAAGCATGTCCATCTACCCTAAAAGTTGTTATTTCTTTAATGGTGAGCACTGAAGCATGACCTAGCCCAGATGGCAGGTCACCCATCCCAGGACCAGCAATCTGCCACCAAGTCAAAGACTTACTCTTGACCCTCCTCAAGTTGGGACTGAACCTTGTGAGCTAGTCTAACACACTTGGCTTGGGTCACATGCCCTCTTGGGAACCAATCATTGAGGTCAGAGGGATGGAGGGCTCTGATTGGTCACATGCTAACCTCTGGACCACCTGAGCCACTAAACCTAAGAGTGGGGTTTTTCCCCAAGGAAAATTAAGATGAGGGGTGCCGGAACAACAAAAAGGACAGATCCAGTGTTGTATCTCTGCTAATGGAACCAATTATTTGAGAGTGTTCTTGTCTCCAATTTCATACCTAAGGCATAAGTTTGCTCTCTTCCCCAAATCACCATCATTTTATCATCCTCATTAAATCTATCACCATTACCAATTCTCAGCATGTGAGAATATTCAACCGGGTTGTTCATGAATGGACCTGACAGACAGCATCTCTGGTACGCAGATCTGGACTGAGGCCAACTACACTGATACAGGCCAAAGTAGTTCTGATCAGTCGATGATGGCCTAGAGTGCTATATCCAAGTCTGAGCTCGTTGTAGGAGAGTGTGGTAATCGATTAGTGATGTCTGCCCTGCGCACAGGTAAGGAGGAAAGGAGCATTTTTGCAATGTGCAGAATGTGCCTGCAGAGTCAGGCACCTCTTACAAGGTGTTAAGTACAGATAGGCTCCAAATAGAGTCTCTCCTCTGGACATACTCAGACATACATGGAAAACTTGAAGGAGTACTGACAAAAAGAGAACATGTGTATCCAGAACAGGGTCCCCTTTGTGCCTAAACCTTTTTGACTGGCACATTCGGTGCCTCCTTTTGCTGATGAGAAGGCTCAGAACAGAAGCTACTCAATGAGAGTCTCCCGGATGTTACGAACACATGCACACGGTGGAGAAGAGTCTGTTGGGCGACACCAGTGACCTTACCATGCACAGGAGTCACCCGGAAACCTTGTTAAAATGCAGCATCTAATTCAGTAGATCTGGGGCAGGGCCAGAGATTCTGCATTTCTAACAAGCTTCCAGGTGGCACCAATGATGCTGGTCCCCAGACCACACTTTGGAGAGCAAGGGGCTGAGTGACAGAGGACAAGAATGCCTGGTGCGGACAAGGTGGGAAGATGGAGAACAGCACAGGGGAGAGGAGAATCTGCGTGACAGACGATAAGGGTAGAAGAGAAATGAGTAACGTTCTGGGCCTCTCCCTGGACGCACCAGTCCAAAGGCTGACATGCCATATACAAAATAAATAAAACTAAAAATTTGCTGTCTTCCTTCTCTCCTTAATCCTTATGACTTTAGAAGTAGGTGGAATTGCTTACATCCCCCAACACACACACACATACACACACACAAACACACACACACACACACACAATTTCATATGGGGAAACTGAGGCTGGTAAGGGTGAGTAACCAGTCACAGGTTGCACTGTGGGCAAAGACTCCAGCCAGAAGCTGTCCCACTCCTCTGCATTGCAACATGGAACCTAAAAAGGCCCTCGAGAAGGTCTGGGGGCATGTGCAGAATCAGCTTAAAGGCCCTTGTCCAAAGGCCTCCAGTTTCTCAAATAATGAGGCCAGTTGGAAGCTGTTAACACAGATGAGAACCAGCCAGCAACAGGTGAAAGGCCGCTCAACTTATCAGCACTGCTTGAAGCTATAGCACACTCCTGGCTTCCTCCCCCCAACATCCAGGGGCCCAACCCCAGATGCACCTGCCAGCAAATAAGCAGCAGCTAGAGGGGAGCCTTGGGTCTCCCCCACTCTGAACTGGCTTGCATGTCCTCCCATTTCCTGGAGCCTCTTGGGAGAACAGTTTCTCTAGGTTAATATAGAGTGCTAATGAGGGGTAGCCGGCGGGAAAAGGCAAGGTCTACTTGATCCAGCACTTGGACTGAAGCCAAGGTCTCTCTGGCTGTAGATTCTCTCTCCCTTTTCAGGTTAGTGTGCTGTGTGGGGAGATTAAGATGTATAGTCTGCAAATGGACTAACCTTTTCCAGGCCTCTTTAATGAGGCTTCCCATAATAGGGCCATTTCTCTTTCTTATGTATGTGTACACATTCATACACACACACACACACACACACACACACACACACACATACATCCCTTAACATAATCCATATGGAAATAAAAATCTCTCCCTTGCTCTATTTTTTTAAGTGGACTCTATAATGGGCAACACTTTTTTTTTTTCAAATGAAAAGCCATGGTTCAACAATATGCATTTCCAGTGAATTAAGAAAGTAGTTTCGGCCAACTGGCTAAGTTCCTTCTTAAAACTCAACTTTGTGGGTAGCAAGTAATCAACTGGACCAGTAGTTCTTCTAGGATATAGTGGGAACCCAGCACAATGTATGGTAAAATCCCCAAGAAATATATTCAGTTCTGGAACTCTCTCTGAATGAAGGAGCATGAGTAGCTTCCAACCCTGGATCCCTGCAGTGAGGGAACATTATGTTCTATATCATTCAGACCTTAATCTACCTAAAGGGAGAGAGTTCTAGCCTCTGATATCACCAGGTACCTTCTAGATTTAAAATATATATGGGGGAGGGGGGTTAGAAAAGCAGATTCTGAAGCTTCCCCTCTAACCCTTGACTTCTCAAAAACCATCGCTATAATCCATAACAGGGCTACAAACAGGAACCCTCTGGAGATTTTGGTGGTTTCAGCTCCGCCCTGAGTCAGAGGGCCCTTCTGACTTTATGCTTCCCAAAGAATGGAGACATTCTCAGACCTGTGTCAGATACATGAGCATCTGAACACAAGATGGCAAGCGATGAGCAGTTGCTCAGAATTGAATCGTCTGACCACAAGGTAATAAAACGAGAAATTACTCTAAGGATTTTTAAAAACCTTGACCACTTAGAAATTTAAAGCCATGCTCCCAAGTAACCTGAAACAAAGAGGAAATCAAAGCCAACAAGTACAAGAAAAATAACAATAATGAGAATTCTAGGTATTTTTAACATTGCATAGGATGTGCCCAAAGCTGTAATCAGAAGCACAAGTCATAGTATTAAATGTCACCAATGTTGTATTTAAAAGGATACAAATAAGTGAGCTGAATATCAATTCAAGGAGGTTAGAAAAGAACAACAATAATAACAAAAAAAAAAAGCAGGAAAATACAAAGAACTATGAACAAAGAGGAGAGAAGGGGGAATAAAAGAAATTTGGATTTTAAAAGTCCAAAGGAAGGATACAAAACTCCAAAGGGTCTAATCAAGAAAAAATGAGCAAAATATACAAAATCAGGAGAAAGAGAGTCGGTGGAATAACCACCTTGATAGAAAAGATTAAAAAATAAAAAACAACCTCTTGATCATGTGTAAAAATCTATGCTGAATATCTGCAGCATCCAGAAGGTTAACATTTTAATTTTAAAAACAGCTATTAATATTCCTACATAAAGCACACTTGCAAGTAAGAAAAATAAAAATCCCATGATAGGGAAACGAGCAAAATACATACATATGCAACTCAAAACAGAATAAATATCTCTAGGTAATTAACATATCAGAAAATGCCTAACCACACTGTAATTCAAAGAAGTAAGAATGGAAAACAACTCTAATGCCATTTTCCCCCTATCGAATTAGGAACAGTTTTGTGTCTGTGGTTTGTTGTTAGTGTGAATGGCTACATCCAATAAGAATGGAAATGAGATGAACCAGATGCTCTCCTTCATAGGTATATTAGTAAATTAGTTCAGCCCTTCTGAAAAACCACTTGGAAGCATTTCAGGTAAATATCTAGCAATTGCCTTTAGGTGGTGAGGCCCCGAATGTAATTCTTCTTTACAAATGCTAATGAAGCAAGACCTGATTTCTACACATTTGGGACTTGCCAGATACTAAAAGAGTCAAATTTGGGGCGCTCACCAGTGAGATCAAGCCAAGGGTGAGGATGCCTAGCTCCTGGCCCGCCCTCTACCCCCAGCTACTTGTATGACCTTGACAAATGATTTAATTTCTCCCAAGCTCCATTTCACCATCTGAGTAATGAGGCCACTAAATTTGATCTCTAGAACCTTCCCCTGATTGCTGACATGTTGTTTCACTCTTCCCAGTGCCAGGGGCTTCCTGGTGTCTCTAAGATAACAATGTTTCTGCACAAGAGAGGAAGAGAAAGATTAATGGGATGGGAGTCAAGAAAAATGGACTAACCATCAAGTACAAGAGAGAGGTCCTAACCTTTCCTCTGCTTCATTTCCTGCATTTCTTAAATGGGCTATAATGCCTTGTACGTTAAGCTCTCAACAAATATTTGTTGAATTAATGAAGATATGAAAGGAAGGAAAGAATTAATGATACAGAAGGCTATTTCCACAAGCTTTTTCTTGCTCCTCCGCCAATCACTAGACGGCTATAATAAAAACTAGTGATAATTAAGGTCTTTCAAAAAGAAATTGTGAGCCAGTGAAGGATACACGCGATTTTCTTGCCCCAAAGCAGACCTCACTTACCAATGCCACAGCAGAATAAACATCAGCCCCTCTTGCCAAATGATCTCAAAGCAGTGGGTCATTTCAGAGGGGAGAAAACCAGTCAAGCAAGTTGCAGGTGATTCTTCAGAGCTGAGAGGTACCTGGCCAGGAACGTCAGCCCCATGGACCCAACGATGTCCATCTACTTACTCCTCAACCATCATTATCACCCTGGTGGTCAGAAGGGGAGGCACCACTGTGGGCAAAGCCACATTCCAGGTGTGGCTATCACACAGCGTGGCTCTCTGCAATGTGATGGGCTAAACCCAAAGCACAAAGCAGGTCAGCTCACACTGCGTTCAGCCAAAAGGACAACTCCCTGCATGTGTAGCAACACTCCCCAGGCCCTTCGCTTACAGCAGACATCTTAGTCTTCCTCACTGTGCCCAGATGGGACCTCAGAATCCTTCGAAACACTGACCCTTCCGAGCTGCCAATATCAGCCGATCAGTCAACACACAGACAAAATGTACCTGTGATCCCTGTGTCTTTGTGATAAATGACCCAAGAATGGGGTATTATGAGGCTGGTGGTATCATCCCCAAATTCCTAGGTCGAGGTCCTATGCCCCAGTACTGGAGAATGGGACGGTATTTAGAGACAGGGTCTCTGCAGAGGTGGTTAAGTTAAAATGAGGTCATTAGGTCCTGATCTAATATGACTGGTGTCCTTACAAGAAGAAGAGATAGGACACAGACACACACAGAGGGAAGACCATGTGAAGACACAGGGAGGAAGGCCATGCACAAGCCAGGGAGAGAGGCTTCAGAAGAGAAGCCAACACCCTACCCTGCCCACACCTTGATCTCGGACTTCCAGTCTCCAGAATTGTGAGAAAATGAATTTTGCTTGTCTCAGCCACCCAGCCCGTGGTGCTTTGCGACGGCAGCTCCACCAGAAGAACACAGTGGGCATGTTGATGCTATTTTAGGTGAAAAAATTGAGTTTTAAGGGAGTCTGTGAGCTAGAAGTTTCATAGAATAACATCATATATCCAATGTAAGTGTGTGGGTCAGTGTGCACGTGTGAGTGTGCGAGAAAGAGAGAGCGTACACCCACGAAGGAAAATGTTTAGAATGTTACGAACCAAAATGTTCACACTGGCTCTTTCTAGATGGCGGGGTTCCAGGCGATGGAGGGAGCAAAGGTGCGGGTTCTTGTTCTAGTTAATCCATCCTGATTTTGCAGTGACTGTGTGTTCATTGCATAATTCTAAAAGATTTTAAACAGTGTATGCAAATCCAAGAACAATACCAGCCACCCCAGGTGTAATACCACCTGCGCGCAGGGGCTTACTGCTGTACCCGTTGAACTCATTCAGTCCTCACAGTCACCCCTCAAGGCAGGGAGTGTTACTACCCTCATTTTCTAGAGGGGAAAGCCGAGGCATGGAGAGGTTAAATGAGTTGCCCAAGATTGCAAAGCTGGAGCTCAGCAGAGCCAGGCCTCCGAACCAGGCAGGCTGGTTTCCTATCCACGGCCTTGACCATAAAGCCACTCTGCCTCTCTGCACCGGTGCCTGATCAATTCACCACTTTACTAAGAGCATTTTGGGTTAGTGTGTGATTTGCTACAAGCGTGCGTGATCACATGCGCACGCGCCCATACGCACACTTAGGCACATTTAGCTGTGCTTCATGGCTCAGCAAATTACCTGACTCCTTTCCCATTTGAGGTTCACAGTCTAACTGGACTCAAGCCCCCACACCTTGACGGGGGGACACCCCTCTCCTAAATACGCAGAAAGACCCTAGAAGCCTCACCTTCTTATGGTGCAAGGGGATGACCCTTATGCTCTTGGACAAGGGGCAGGGTAAACAACCCATTCATATTTTATAAGTTTGTTTAATGGAGCCTTATTTTTTTGGGTTATGTATTTTTAAAGACCACTCGCTTAGATTGATGGAGACACTATGCTGAGTCTCCTCTTAAAGCCCGAGAGCTGGAGCAAGCCCAGCCCTTTTGGGGCCGAAGAGGGACAGGGCAAAGTTGCAAATGGACAAATGCCTGTCAGCAGGGAGCTAGTTAAATAAATTATGTTCATCCCCATAATGGAATCTTGCCTGGATGTTAAAAAGAAACAATGACAGCTACAGGTCCTGTCAAGGCAGGGTGTTCATGATGTACTGTTAAGGAAAACAAGAAGAGTCGCAGACCACCGGGGATAATATGATCCTATATGGTGACAGAAATTGTGGACAGGAGATGAGGTTGCACGCCGGTGTGTGTGTGTGTGTGTGTGTGTGTGTGTGTGTGTGTTAATGATTAAGGACACAGACCCTCATTGAACAAATGGGAGTTCACATCCTAGCCCCGCTACTTGTTAGCCGTGTGACCTTGGGTTTTCTTAACCTCTCTGAATGCTAATTGCCTCACCTATAAAGTAAGCCAAAACCCTGGTACCCACACCTAGTATCCACACTGATGTGGGGGTGAAGTGAGAATACTTGGAAAGCATTTTCATTTGCTTGACACATATTAAGCACTCAAAAAAAAATGCTTGTTATTATTATCGTTGTTGTTGTTTGTCTTTATATAGAAAAGGCCCATAAGGAAACCTGGCAAAGTTTTCACGGTGTTCACCTGAGAATAATACTGATGAAAGGAAGGCTCTCACTGTTCCCATCAAACGTGTATCATATTTGAATTTCTACAATGTGCGCATTTGACTCTTGTCATTAAAATATAATAGTGATTTGTGTTGTTTTTTTTTTTTAAATGAACAAAGCTGACTTCTCTCCTGAAAGGAATCACATGAATTCTGAACTTGCCAACAGTCTCATTTCTGGTGAGCTAGTTATGATGTGTCCACACTCCTGGGGCAGGTCTCCCCCTGTGGAGCGGAGTACAGGAAGTGAGTCTCCCCAGTGGAGCGGAGAACAGGAAGTGAGTTTCCCTGATTCTCTCAGGTGGGAATCAGCAGGTCATTTGCATACTCCCCAGATACGTACCTTGACAGTAAAGTCCACCATAATTTACTAATCCCCACCTTCCCTTTTTTCAGTTCAATTCCAGAAAGCTGAACAAATGAAGCTGACCCAAGTGGGCAAGCCAACAAAGTTCATAGGCTTTGAGAAGAAATGTTACCTCAAACAGCAGAGATCATTGCTTGGGTACTTGCTAGTGTCAGGCACAAATGCTAGTTACTTCTGTACCATCTCATTTCACCTTCCATAGAAATCCTTTAAGGAGAGAACTGACTGGTTCCCTTTTTTACAAAGGAGGCAACTGAGGCTCAGAGAGGGAAAGGCACTTGCTCAAGAGCACACAGCACATAGAAGCAAAGCCAGAATTTGAGTCTAAGTCTAACTGGCAACAGAATCTAAGCCTTTCATGAAGCACACAGTAACAGCCTGTGTACTCCCTCAGAGGGAAAGAGATAGACTTTTGCTGTGGTCAATTAAATACCTAGATGCCCTCAACCATCTAAATAACACTAATGAATCATGCAAATTCTTTCATATTTGTGACCCCCCCCACCTTGAAGTTTTGGTAGCCCTAGTTCGGGGTTTCCCAAATTGTTTCTGGGACACCACTCTGTTTTGTTTTGTGTGATGGTAATAAGTGTTCTGTAAGAAAAGATTTTCAATGTATGGTAATTTTAGGGAGTTCTAGGTTAAATTCATTTTAATTAGTAAGTTCCCTTATTACAGGACTTGTCAGAGCCTTTGATATGCCAAATGCATGGATTCCCCCAAGAGGGTACAACTGAGTGCTGCATTGCCCAAACTTATTTGATCACGGAACTATTTTCTTATGAGGCATATCCCAGAACAGAGTTCACTTTGGAAAGTGCTCTCCTAAAATAAACATGATTTCTTTTATCTTGCTTGCTTTTCCAAGTACATTTAAAACAGTATGGAAGTTTAAAAACATTTAAATCTAAAACCACAAGAAAAATTATCCAGATCTCTCCAGAAACTACCCCTGTACCTTCAGAAATACCCAAGATCCTTTGGCATACAGCTGAATATAAGGCAACTCCAAATAAAATGGCTCCACATCTAAGGTGAGCCATGCTTTTCCCAATGGGATGATCTAAAAATAATCCTTAAAAGTTATATATGCATTACTTGAGCTTACAACCTTTAAGGAACTAGATGAAGAAGTCAAATATCTACTTATCATATATAATTAATTGAGTTTGACATATTTTAAAATTACACATATTGTAAAATAACGATGTAGGAAATCTACTTTATCTCACTCATACAGATCAGGAAACACTTTAATCCAAATTCTTTGCCTACATCTTTGTCTTAAGAAAGCCACTTTTTGCTGTCCTAAGAAAGCCATACGATCTTGCATGATGTCCCGGTTCATGTCACGTTCACTCCTGCATAAGTTGCTTAGAAATGCAGCCATGTTTAACACATGTACTGTGCCCATCACCGGAAATGTGGTCCCAGGGCCACAAGGACCAATGCTTATAATGTGCAGACAGTTGAGACAGCTGTGTTTTTTCCCTCCTTTATCCTGTTGTTTTCTATTTGTGATCTCTACAACATCACTGCTTACAGAGCTGTTTGTAAAGTGAGCTGAAGAAGGCTTGCTTACATGACATCAAACACAGGCAGTTATGAGTCGTTACTGCTGCAATTACTCTCAGGCCTCTCTGGTTCTGACAGGTGAATGTTGGAACCCCCCAGAGAACTAGCTTTGACATTCAAGTCATTCCCAAATAGGATTTTGCAAATCTAAATAAAATATTTGTGGGAGTGCCCCATAATAGGAGAGATTTTATAGGGACCTATGTATTTGCAACACCTTCTCTCCTTCGGGATAATTACAGGGAGGGTCTCTCACATTATAGTTGGGCATGTGAGGTATTTATAAAGAAGAGATCTCCCTTCTAAGAGGACATCTGCACTCAGGCAGTAATGAGTGGATTAAACACTGGCTTTGCACTCCAGCTCAGGAAGAAGTCAGACCTGATGTGGCATGGGCCTCTTTCTGCCCAGGGACCAGGAAGAGTGAGGGCAAGAAAGGAAAAATTATTGACCTAGGGAGAGCACTCAATTGCAACCTCATGAGTAAATAGGCCATTTATCCCCCAGCCCAGAGCTCCTTGAAAAGGTGACCGTCCATCACTCCCTCCTCGGAGCTGCCCCTTGATGAGCTGCTCTATCAATGGGCTAATTTAGCTGATTACAGAGGAATTTGAGAGGAATGGACTGCCAGAGCCTGGGTCTGGGCCAGCAATGCATTAAGTCCACCAGTGTCTCCATCACCCCCCAGTGGGACCGATAGGAGCGTCTTATTCCTGAAAACGTGTCCCATCTGATGGGCTTTCGTTAAATTCAGCTCTAGCTTATCAGGTGCAAGGTAGAAAACCTGCTGCTCCAGGGCATGGACTGTTCTGTCCTCTGAGTCTTTGGTGGGGGAGGACAGCCTCTGGGACCAGTGCCAGGCTATTCTCAGCTGCTGGTCAGCAGCATGTCAACGCCCCGTCCCGCAGGACGGGAGAGCAGGAAGAGATGGAAAGGCCCAGGCTGGACTGCAATTGCTCCTTTACGCCCGTAACTTTTTACAGTACACAAGGCTTGGAAAACCCCTCACCCTCCTCCCACCCAGGAGGGCCAACCTCACAGAGAGGTGGCATGGATGGGATTTCCCTGCTGGAAAGAGTAAGTCTTTCTCCAGAGCTCCAGCAAAAGTCCCAGGGCCGATTCTCATTTAGACGCACTTGTGTCTCACACCTGTCCCTCAACCAATCACTGGGGCCCAGGAATGGATCACCCATTGGGCCAGACCAAGTCTCATGCCCAGCTTTGGATCTGATGGGGGTCAGCCCCACCCAAGCCACGTGACTTCTGAGTGGAGGATGTCCTTCAAAGAGAAGTCAGGGGAAACAAAGAGTCCCTATAAAGTTCATCGATAAGATTGGTACAATAAAGTGTTCTAGGTTCCCACCATGGAAAATTCTAGATCTCAGTGGTGGTGAACACAGAAGCAGGATGAATTTCAAGGATTCCCATGAGATGACATCAAGACAGGTTAATCTCCCCCTGGAATTTTACCCCACTTCCTGAAATACACTGAAATACACTGATCCTTCGAGATTTTTCCAACTCAGTTGGTTTCACCATGGCTTACATGGTACATCAAACACCAGCTGCTAAGGAGAAGAGGCTTAACCCTATAGGAAACATGTGGGGTAGGGTTCCAGAAAGATGAATTTCTTTCTTCATCTCAAGGAGCAACTTTAAGCCAGCTGAATGACCTCCCTATGCCCCTCCCTTGATTCAACCCACAACGAGTGGTAGGCAGGGGCTTCCTGTGTCACCTGGAGATAATGAATGAACCTCTCTGAACCTCGGTTTCCTCCTCCATAAAAGGAGGCTAAATAACCTCCACCTCAGAGAATTGCTCTACGGGTTAGATTAGTCAACTTTCACCATCAACTGAACATATCTGCACCTGCTCAGCATGGTGCTCAGCACTGGGGAATATAAAAAAAAAAAAAAAAAACCAATAAAATTCTCCACCATTATGGAGCTTATATTCTCCATAAGCTCATATTCCCATAAGGGGAAACAGACAATAAACATTAAGAAATAAGTAAAAGATTTTGAGTGTTAAAAGATAAGTTCTGTGGAGGAAAAGTAGAACAAAGTAGCAGGATTAGGAGTGTGGGGGAGAGAAAAGGGTTCAGTATTAAATAGGATGGTCAGGGTGAGTCTCCCCAAGAAGGAGATATTTGAGCAGGGACTTGAAGAAGGTGAGTGAGAGTGAGTAGGTGGGGAAATCAGAGAGAACAGCCCATGCAAAGGTCCTGAGGCGGCAGCATGCCTGGTATAGTTATGCGCAGCAAGGAGGTCATTGGGGCTGGAGAGTGAGCAAGGAGGGACACAGAGAAGACTCCAAGGGTCAGATCCTGCAGAGCCTTGGGGCCACTGTGAGGACAGGGGCACAGAGAAGGGATATCTGCACAGCTTGGTCCATAGAGGATTCCAAGGAGCGGAGGGAAGGCGATGAAGATGATGGTAAAGATGGTGCTGCTGAGGTTGATGACAATGACGACCTCGATGTGACACGCTGTGGCACCCAGACCTCCCGCAATAGCATCCGGGTTATCACAGACATACTCTCACCTTTCTGAGCTGTTCTGAGGATTTCCAAATTAACACAAGCGCTTTGCACTTTGAACCCATGCTGAGAAAATTGCTCTGTAAACATAGGGTGTTTCCTGCCATCACGTCTTTATCATGTGCCCGACACCATTATCACCCAAAGGTCACCGGCGGCACCCATTAGCAGGGCTAACACTTGCTCAGCGTACACGTCCCTGTTCTTCACTTCCTCCTGATCCCAGCAAAAAGACCCTGAGTCCGACAAACCACGCAAGGGATGTTATGTGCTCCATGCCCGTGGCCTTTTGCCCAAACCGAATGGGCCACTGCCTGGGTAATGTGTGTATACGGTCCAAACGATCTGGAGATTAGCGCTAACAAGGCTCTGGGCTATCAGTATCTACATCATGGACCCAGCAGCGCCTGCCTCCGCCTGCCTGGCTCTTGACTCCCGGAAAACATTTTCAAGTGTAACTAAATTGTATCAGGTGGCTACCATCCCAGCTGAGTGGTACCCTCACACCATTTCTCCAAAGAGAAGCTTCCGGAACATTTCCATCTCGCAGACAGCCTCCTGGGGGAGGTGGCTGAGATAGCCTTTGGGCGCATTTCTTCCCATCGCCTCTGACCTGGCTAAGAGGTCTTCTCACTCCACCTAAACTCATTTTCTAAAAATCCATTACCACTGGAAGTTTCCTTCTGAAATTTAAGTCTGAAGCTCTCCACCTACTCAGTGTCTTCCAAATGCCCTCAAGAAGGTCCAGACTCAGCACGCCGGCCTCAGCTTCCTCTCCTGCTTCATCAACCAACAGCCCCTCCAGCCAGGCTGAAAATTCGAGAACTACTGTACATGCAATTCTCCACTGCCCACGCCATTCTTTTGGCCCAGCCAGCTCCCACGTGTGCACCTCCTCCATGAATTCTTTGTAGACCTCCACCCCTGGCCAGGAGCCCCAGCCGGGTGCACCCCAAGCCATCCATGCATAACCCCATGGAGCCCTTAGCACTCACATTGCGCCTCCCTGTGCATCTCTCATCCACAGGACGTGGTATCTCAACCACCCTCAGGTCTCTGCCTCTGAGGAAGGGGCCTATTCGTAGCAGATGCTTAGTTAACTTTTAGTTGCTTGAACAGAAGAACTGGTCATGTGCTTAGTCCTATACCATCCTCGCTCTACGCCCTGAAGAAGATGCACGCACACGGTCCATAGCACTCTGCAACAGGCTGGTTCAGCTCTCTGCTCCACTTCTTATCCACACCGACCTTGGGTAACTTGACTTTTCTGGTCCCCATTTTCCTCTCTCTAGGAGGGAGTAGCACTCACCACTGCCTAGAGCCATACTGAGGGTTTTTAGATAAGACATCCTTGTGCGTATCCAAAGAGTGTTGATAATCGTTATGATCATATTCTCCACAATTAAGGGGTCACCATAGCCACAAAGCTAGGGATTCTTGTCTAGTGGTTCACGGATGTATTCCAGGCACTGACCACAGTGCCTGGCACAGAGGCGGTGCTCAAAAAATATTTGTTGCATGACCGCACAAGCTGGCTTTACTTAAGGGACAGGGAAGATCCCTGTATCCCTAGAATCTCTGGCTTCATGTGTAGGATTCTCAAACGTTTTCCCATTCCCAGAAGGACTGATTCAGCCGGGCTTGGGTGGGACCCAGAAATGTGCATTGGAATGGCCTTCCCACGATCCCCCCGGGTCTCCATCAGTTCAGGAACTCAGCACCGGATGACTCAAGTTTCTGTGAATCTCCCCCTCTTTCGCAGCTCATCCCCTGTCCCTTTTTAATGGAAGTATCTGAAAGCCCCATCTCAGCATCCATAGTGATCACTGCGCTGGGGCTAATATTATTTTCCTGAGGCACAGAAACCTAGCGGAGGCTTTTAAGTGAATTCTTAGTAATAGAACAATCAAGTTAAGAGATCAGTGTGATGCAGAGCATGAAATAGGAAAGTATCGTGGCCAATTGATTTGGAGTTTGTGAAATGAATTTCATTTTCTGGACCAAATGGAAGCCCATCTTATAAATCACTGCTGCTCTTGGAGATTAATAAAGGAAACAGGCTTGATTAAGGATTCAGAGCATTGGTCTCATTGCAGATTTATAGACCCAGAGGTCTTGCCGCAGGGATTTCAAGATGTCCCACCTGTTAATTGTCATTTAGGAAGATTAACCCCGGGGCTACTGGCTAAGACTTGAGGGAAGGGCTTGAGCCTTTCTAGGAAGGTAGATTCTAAGAAATGCATTTCTAACCCTCCCCAGAAACAAACTAGTCATGTGGTCTTCTACATAACACTCCCAGGAATTTTTCCCAAACAGGCGGGGGACTTGATTTGAACATCCTTCTGCATCTCTACTAAAATCTGGCAAAACAGGTTGGAGTCGAGATTTTAAAATAAAAACAAAACAAAAGCAACAGGGGGAAAAGATGTTTCATGAAATCAACCAAACGCAAAATATCTCTGTTGGCTCTCTGATGCTCACGCAGCCTGCATGTGGAAAGGCTTCCCGTGAGTGCTGAGGTACTTGGTGTCTAGAAGTATCTGGGATTCCTCATCTGTCAAATGCTGTCAGCTCAAACTAAAAAGAGAGAGTATACCTGAGGACGCTGGCATTAGGAGAGGAGACAAGACCCCACTAACAAGTTTGCCGGAACAGAACAGATGCCTGTTACTCAGTGAAATGTCCCAGATTGTGATCCTGCATTTGCAAAAGTGTGCCCTGCAAATAGGAAGTCATGCTGCTTAGCATTCCACTCTAGAATATCTCTGACCCTCCCGGTTTAAAACCCAGCGAACACTGCAGGTCAGGATGGGGTTAATAATGATGAGCGATGAGCATAAGGGTGGTTTTTTAAGCGCTGATAACATTCTGCTTCTTGATCTGGATGTGTTCAGTTTGTGAGATTGTTGTATCCAGCTTTACACTTAGGATATTCACTGATGCTGATATTCAATAAAAGTTAAATACTTAAAAAGCAACACAAGATTGTGGGAACATAGCCAGTGTGCCTGATGGTCCTGTAGCATGCTGATAGATGGCTTCAGTGAAACACCAGTCAGGAAAGCCTTGTGTGTAGTTTATATTCATTCATTCATTCACTCCTCTAATAAACTCTGTGTGCCTACTCTCTTCTACATGATTCTGTTGTACCTTCTTGAGGGAATTTGTCACTATCTAAAATTCCCTGTGTGGGCGCCTGGGTGGCTCGGTCGGTTAAGCATCTGCCTTCAGCTCAGGTCATGATCCCGGGGTCCTGGGATCACCCCATGTCAGGCTTCCTGCTCAGTGGGGAGTCTGCTTCTCCCTCCCACTCTCTCTCTGTGCTCTCCCTCCCTGCCTCTCTCTCTCAAATAAAGTCTTTAAAAATAATAAACTTCAAAAAAATTAAAATAAAATTCTCTTTGTAACTTATTTGCTTTGTTTGGTGTATCATCTGTCTCCCCCCCCCCATAGAAGGCACCTCATGAGGGCAGGGACCTTGTCTCTCTTGTCATTGCTGAGTCCCCAGAGTCTGGCAAGTGCCCAGCACACGGTAAACACTCAACGAATATTTGTCGGTTTCCCAAATGAAAGGAATCAAGGTAGTCCCCTAAGCTCTGGAGTTCCCAAATGCACATGTCTGTTGTAGCACTAGATCCCACGGTCATTTTAAGCCAGCAAAAATTACTGAGTGCCTTGAGACCCTGGAATTGCAGCAATGGGCAACATGGAGAGTATCCTGAGCAAACTCCCTGCCCCTGGGAGCTCAGGGTTTTTTAAAAGGCCATATTGAGGTAACAGGCGATAAGACTTGTGAAAGGGGAAAAATAGCGGACTGCTGGAGATGAGGAAGAAGGCAATTAGAAGTGAGACAAAGAACAGGCAACAGAAGCAAAAAAGACATGTGGATCCACATCACACTAAAAAGTTCCTGCACAGCAAAGGGGAAAACTCAGCAATGTGGAAAGGCAACCTGCAGAATGGGAGAAAATATTTGCAAACCATGGCTCTGCCAAAGGCTTAATATCCAAAATATGTGAGGAACTCCTGCCACTCAATAGCAAAAAGCCAAGAACCCAATTAGAAAATGAGCAGAGACTCTGAATAGACATTTCTCCAGAGAAAACCTACAGGTGGTCGGCCGGTCTGTGAGAAGGTGCTCGACCTCACTCCTCATCAAGGAAATGCGAATCAAAACCACAGTGATGGACTACTTCACACCTGTTAGGATGGCTGTCATCAAAAAGACAAGAGATAAGTGTTGGTGAGGATGAGGGGAAAAGGGAGCCCTCATGCCCTGTGGGCGGGAATGTAAATTGGCGCAACTACTATGGAAAACAGCATGGAGGTTTCTCAGCAATTAAAAATACAAACACCAGGGGCGCCTGGGTGGCTCAGTTGGTTGGGCGACTGCCTTCGGCTCAGGTCATGATCCCAGGGTCCTGGGATCGAGCCCCGCATCGGGCTCCCTGCTCGGCGGGAAGCCTGCTTCTCCCTCTCCCACTCCCCCTGCTTGTGTTCCCTCTCTCGCTCTCTCTCTCAATTAAATAAATAAAATCTTAAAAAAAAAAATACAAACACCATACAATCCAGCAACCCCACTCCTGGGTATTTATCCAAAGGAATTGAAATCGGGATCTCGAAGAGCTATCTTCACTCCCATGGTCATTGCAGCATTATTCACAATAGCCAAGGCAGAAGAACCCAAATGCCCATCCACAGAGGAATGCATAAAGAGAATGTGGCACATCCATACATAACAATGCATATTATTCTGCCTTAAAAACAAAGGAAAGTCTGCCGTGAGCGACAACATGAATGAACCTGGAGGACATTATGCTAACTGAAATAAGCTGGACTCAGAACAGATACTACATGATCTCACTTACATCAGGAACCTAAAATAGTCAAACTCCTAGAAGTGGAGGGGAGAATGGTGGTCACTGGGAGCTTGGGGAGGCAGAGACAGGGAGGTGATGGTCAGAGCACACATTTTCAGTTATACAAGATGATTATGTCCGAGAGATCTACCATACAGCATAGTGATTTGAGTTAACGGTGCATCGCATACTTAAAATTTTGTTACAAGAGTAGATCTTAAATCAAGCGTTCTTATTATAAAAAAAATAAATAAAATAATAAAATAAAAATAAAGAGGGTAGGAGGAAGCTTTGGGAGGTGATGGTTATTTTTATGGCATAGACTGTGCTGATGGTTCCAAGGGTGCGTACTGAACTCTAAACTCACCAAGTTGTATGATATGTACAATACAGCCTTGTGTATGTCAGTCATACCTCAATAAAATGGCTTGAAAACAAAAACAAAAAAGAAGTGGATGCTTACTGCAGACACTCAGTAAAGAGCTAAGTTATACCTTGATGGTGGAAGCTAGAATATAAATCACACACTAGCTTCAGAGGACCTGGGGCCCCTTCCACCAAGAAGCTCTCAGAACTCCCCTTATATTTTTATCATAAGCCCATTTACCTTGAGTTTGCCTACGTCAGAATCTCTTAAAAGCAGGTGTTATGGACTGAACTGTGCCCCCCCCCCAATTCCTGTGTTAAAGCCCTAGCCCTCGGTGTGACTGTATTTGCAGAGGATCCCCCTTAAGAAAGTAACTAAGGCTAAATGAGGTCCTAAGTGTGGGGCCCTTACCACATAGGGGTAGTGTCCTTATAAGAAAAGGAAGAGACACACTCTGTGTGTATCTCTCTCTCTCCCTCTTTCTCTGTCTCTGTCTCTGTCTCTCCCTCCACACTCACAGGGAAGAGCTCATGTGAGGACCCAGCTAGCAGGTGGCCATCTGGAAACCAACGAGAGAGGTCTTGCAGGAAAGCAACCCTGCGGGCACTTTGATCTTAAACTTCTAGTCTCCAGAACTGTGAGAAAATAAATTTCTATTGTTTAATCCACCCAGTCTGTGGTATTTTGATATGGCACCAAATGTATCTGGGTTTGTGGCTTTCAATTACACATATTAGCTAATACTCCGCTAATACTGCTGTACCACAAAGGTCTTAGTGAGAGCAGCTTTTACCGGCCCAGAAAGAGAAATTCTTCATCAGTCTATCAGTAGATGTTTTAGAAACCCTGCTGGGTATGGGTGGTCAGAATGGATCACTGAAGTAGTTTAAACATTATCCCTGTTAACCTGTTTAGCAAATCTTTCTTCGGGTCATTCATTCATTCATTCAACAAACGTCTATTGAGTGCCAACCATGTACCCAAGATTGTGCCAGGCCCTGGTATTGTGCCCAGTAAACAAGGGTTAGCAAGTCCCATTCTCAAGGGGCTGATGTTCTAGTGGGGAGAGACGGAAACTCAACAAATGAACAAGACCATTTTGAAGAGTGACAATGGCTCACAAGTGAATAGGGTGCCATGGCGGACAGCCATGGCAGGCGTAGTTTTGATTGGATGGTCAAGGAAGGTCTCTAAGAGGAGGTGACATGTGATCGAAGACCTAAAAGGCCATTAAGGCCCAGACAACAAGAGCCTTTCTGATAGGGGACGCAAGCACAAACACCCCAAGACAGAGATGAGGTCACATAAAAGCCTCCTCAGCCCAAACTTAGAATTATCACTGTGTTTGAAGGAGGAGTGCTCGGTAATTATCTGTGCTTGAACAGAAGAACTGCTCATCTGTTTAGCCATATGCCTTCCTCAATAATGGAAGTATACCTTCAGAATCAGAACCCGCATTCTAACAGAGTCATGTGAACGTTGTACATGGAGGCTCACTGCTCTACAAAACACTTGGTACCCATCATTTTATTTCCTCCTCAGAATAAAGACATTAGAAGACATGGAGTCATAGGCAAAGCATGACCACACGCACCCCCTCCCTCGTCTTGCCCGCACACCAACCTCAACGGCAGTGGCCATTGGGCTGCAGAGACACAGTTCAGGAGAAAGATCTGGATCTGGAAAAGGCTCACCCGGCAGAAGGGCTCAGAAGGGAGGAAACTCAGAAATGTCCGGTCCTCGTTTTGTGTTCAGCTCATCCCAGAAATCAGCATCACATGGGGACAATTTCCCCTGAGGAAGCAAGATCAAGCAGTGCACTGAGTCATGGTTAGTGTGCTTCAGGGGGAGGTGAGTGGGTCCTTTGTAATAAGCTCTTGTGATGTCCCAGGAAGGAGGTCAGTTACCAGCATGGGTAACCCCCTACGTCAGGGTCTCCAGGCCTTCAGGCCCAGAGGTCAGTCTCCCCTGAGGAATGGGGCTGTGGACACTTCTGAATCAGTGCTTTCTTTGGTGGGGAGAAGGCCCTGGAATTTGATGAGGCACAGCCGGTGTAGCAAGGGGTCGTCTGCCTGGAAAATTAGAGCTGTCTTCCCTGCAAAGCCCTTAGTGGGGAAAGTGCAGGGGTCAGCCGAAATGGTTTCAGCATCCATGGATCTCATTAGAGGGCAAAGAAAATAATATAATTTATAATTCAGGAGCCCAAGAAGAGCAGGAAAACTCCATCAGTGGGAAAAACACACACACATGCAGAATGAGTTTCATCGCCTGATCGTCTTCGGGAAAATGATGGTGATGATTTTGCACAGGAAGGAAAAAGGTTTCCAGGAATCGATGAAGGACACTGTTCAGAAACCTCCATAAGCTGGCCTAAGAGACAGGACGGGAAGGCTCTGAGTATCTATTTTACAGATCGTTTAAAGATGCTGACAGGACAATGAATTACTCAGGAGATCTTCTCACACGAGGAGCATCACCTGAAAGGCAGATTTTTTTCATCTCCGCCCCTTAGATTCCTCCTCCCTGGTGAGTCAACTCTGCTCACCATCCAGCAGCAGTCAGGAGAGTAAGGATAGAAGCCCGTGCACCAGGGTGGCTCACAGAAGTTCAAAGGCCCTCTGGAACCACCCTCTCTCCCCACGACCCTTGACCAGGCAGAGCTGGAGATCATTTAGGGAGGAAAATACAAACCCTATGCTCCAGGGAGAACCCAACCCTAGGCAATACAGAGTCTCATGCAGATTCAATTGCGAGTCCTCTAAACCAGGGGTCAGCAAACTTCTGTCAGGGGCCAGACAGGAAATAGTTTAGACTTTGCAACTACTTAACTCTGCCAGTGAAGCATCAAAGCAGCCATAGACAATATGTAAAGATATGAACATGGATTGTTCCAATAAAACTTTATTGATAAAAACAAGTGGAGGGCCAGATTGTGTCCACAGATCAGTTTGCCAACCTCTGATCTACAACAGTTTGGTCCTATCTTCTCATTTTATAGATGGGAAAGCCAAGGCTCAAGGGGGAAGTGACTTGCGCAAGGCCACATACCTTGGTCAAGACAGATCTCGGGTTCAAAAGCCTAAAATGTTCACTCCATCTTCAAATCTCTCTCCACTGTGCCACATGGCCCCTTCTTCCCCTCCTGCCTGCCTGCCTTCTTTATTACATGCTAAATACCACGATATCATACACAGTCAAACACAATCCCTGCATTCATGAAGTTCCCATCTAATGCTATACTCAGAAGCCATTCTTTAAAATAAGCTTGTTTGCAAAATCATTGTTTGGGTTGGTCTGTAAATATGAATTCTAAAACCACTGCAGTTAAATTATTAAAATAGTGCTGACCTGAGACATGCAATACCTTTAGAAAATATATTTTTCTTTTCATAGGCGTGTAATTATTTGTTGATTAATTATACAACTAATCATGCTCATTGAAGGGAAAGCATTTTTAATGTAAATAAAAATGGTGGAGGGCACCTGGGTGTCTCAGTCGTTAAGCGTCTGCCTTCAGCTCAGGTCATGATCTCAGGGTCCTGGGATCGAGCCCCGCATCGGGCTCCCTGCTCAGCGGGAAGCCGCTTCTCCCTCTCCCATGCCCCTGCTTGTGTTCTCTCTCTCGCTGTCTCTCTCTGTGTCTAAAAATAAATAAAATCTTTTAAAAAAGTGGTGGAAAGAGAAATTGCCCATTATCCCATTATTCAAAAATATCTACATTAGCAATTTGGTGTATGTTCTTCTACTATATGCATATATATATATGTATATATATATACACACACACACACACACTACTTCTATTACATATTTATATATATACATATATACATATATATAAAATATTTTTTATATATTGTATATTTATATATATAATCACACTCACATATTTGCACTCCCATATATATTCATGTCTCTATAAAGATATATATGGGATTTGTATGTGTGTTATTAGATCTTTTTATGCATTCCACTCTGCACAGGTATAATATTGCTTCTACACTAAAATGCATATTCATTCCCACCAATGGACTTACCATAAGTTAAATGCTTATGAGTTGGCATCTGCCCGAATTTCTTGAAAGCCTGTAGGGACCAGGATGAGGTAGCACTGGTGTTGGCTGGGATGAGGCTGGAAGGTCTGCAGAGATGCTGCTGATCTTACCCCACATTAGGAAAGGTGAGGGGAGCTGTCTAATCCTTGAGTGTTTCATGTTTTAAAAGGTTTGCCTGATGGTCTCACTCTCTAAGATGACTCTGATGGTCCAGAAATAAGCATGTTTAATAGTAGAGGGCAACATCTGCAAAGATCCAGACCGTTGAGCATCCGAAGATAAATAATCTGTGACAGGGAAATATTTGGCATGAGACTCCGGGGAGTTGTCTGAGTTTTTGTTTTGGTTTGGTTTGGTTTGGTTTTTTGCCTTCTTCATCTCAGATTTATGAATCTGACAATCAGGTAAAACATGAGACCTTCCTAGGCCAGGGACTCAGGCTTGTGACATCTAAAACCCTGTGAGCTCGGTGCGTCCCTCCTCTTTGAATGGTGCCTCGTGCCACGTAAATCATGCATGTCCTGATCCAGGTCAAACAGGACTGTTTTCTGAGGCCAGCGTGGGGAGTGAGCGCTTTATGATTCAGACTGATTCCATTCATCCACTCTTCAATCCTGATGCCACAAGAGTATTCCTTTAGGATTTTCCCAGTTGTAAGCAACAAATGCCAACTCTGGGTGACGTAAGCAAAATGGGACATTCTTGGAAGATTACTGGGTAGCTCACAAACCCTGAAGAAATGACCCAGAGAGGACCAGAAGCAGGGCACTGTGGCCAGGAGCAGGAACTGGGAGTGGCACTCTTCAAGGCCCTGTGGTCTGGACGGATCAGCTCCAAGCCCATTTATTCTCCGCATCATTCCACTTAAGACTTCAGTTTTCTGGAAAGCCCAGCTGATCTTCCCGGGTCTCACACTCAGCCCACAACTAGGGAAGGACAGCATTCTATTGGCATTCCACCCTTGGGAAAGGGCTGGCTTCTCCAAAACAAAACTAGAGTGATGTTCCTGCAGGTGATGTGCTAGGGCTCAGAGCTGACATGGACACAGTCAGAAGAGCTCACAGTGCACAGAATACATGGTCAGCTGTCCTCCCTGGCCTTAGGCACATGATGCCTGGGGTCAGTGCTGGGAAGCTACAGTTCTCAAATCCCTCATACCAAGATGTAATCATGTAATTAATTTCTGAGTTCTGGTCAAAAGGATATAAGGCAAAACACCTTTGCTTTTTAGCTGGCTGGAATGAGAGTATGATGGCTTGACACAAAGCAGTCATACTGGGCCATGAGGTCACTTTGGAAGTGGAAGCATCCATGGCAAAGCAGCAAACTCAATCTTGACTGCTCACCTCTGGACTTCTAAAAGAAGGAAATCAATATCCAACTTGTTTACTCAACCAAAATCTGGGCTTTATGTTACAATCAATTTATCCCTAAGTAACACAGAGGTTATATGCAGGAATCACCATTAAAGAACTCAGGGCAAGAGCAATGGGAGATTCAGGAAGTCAGGGTCCCAAGCTGAATGGAGCTGCAGAATCAGGGAAGGCTTCCTGGAGTACAGTGCTTTTGAGCCAGGGCTTGTGGAATGGGAAAGGGACAGGGGTGAGAGGGGGGGTCCCTCAGTCCAGCCAAGGTGAATAGCTTAAGGAAAGGCAAAAAGCAGAAGAGTTTCACTGAATGCGGGTGACTAAAGCAGATTTGTCACACACAAGAGACTGATAAAGAAAGATAACATTGAAAAGCAGGTTGCGGTAGGTCAGATTCCGCAAAGTTTTGAACTCTAAGATAGAGTTAAAACCACATCCTCTTAGGCCAGAGGCCAACAAACTTCTTCTAGAAAGGTCCAGATAATAAATATTTTAAGCTCTGTGGGCCACATACATTCTCTGTCACAACTACCTGACTCTGCCGTTATCGTAGACCAAAGCAGCCATAGACAATATGTACGTGATTCGGCATGACTATGTTCCAATAAAACTTTGTTTATAAAAATAGGAGTCCAGCCCACAGACCTTGGCTTGCTGACCCCTGCTACAGGCCTAAAGTCCCCAAAGTGTGTTGCCTGGACCACCTGTCCCTAAATAGGGGTCAACAGAAACATGGTTCTATTAGCAAACAAGATTGGGAAGTGCTACAATTTCTATGCATCTCCTAGAGTCACAGGGCACAGTAGTAAAGGCTCTGATAAGTCCTGCAGCAAGAAAAGCTGTTGGTCTTTGTTTATTCGCCGGCACTTCCCTAATTTATTTCATGAGACATCTTTAGTTCCAAAGAAGAGACTTTGGAAACCCTGTATAAGCAACGAGGAGCCAGTGAACAGGCTCCCACTAAGCCAGAGGCTGCCAAATGCCAGACTGTGGTAAAGTTTTTACCAGCCCTCTGCGAAACAACTAAGGAAACATCAATCTAGTAAGTTCTTCAAAATACAAAATTTATTCAATTCACAGAACTTTCCTTAATTTAGAAATTATGTCCTTTCTACTTTGGTGTCTAATTAATTTTCTTTTTATAAAGTGCTGGTTTTACAGGAAGGTAACCATTCTTTTAAATTCATTTAGTAGGCAAAATAAAAACCTGACATCTCTATGATAAACCCCACATAATATCTTTGCTTTAATTTTTAATTGTGTGATACGGCACACACGGAGAAGAGAGCACAAAATGAGGCTGTACGACTGAATTGTCATAAAATGAACACCTGTGTAACCACCAGATCAAGAAAATTAAATATCGCCAGCACCCCGGGGAGTTCCTCTGATGTCCCTTGCTCTTCATGACCATGTTCCTCCTCTCCAAAGGAAACCCCTAGCCTGACTTCTGGTAGAATACTCATGTTTTCGGTTTTCTGAATGGGATTATGTTCTTGGGGTTTATTTTTGCCCAACGTGTTTCTGACATTCATCCACATTGTTGCGTCCAGCACAAGCCCATTGATTTTTGGTGGTACAAGTATGCCAGTGCACGATGGGCAATTCTAGTTGTTGCCAGTTTGGAGCTATTGCCAATAGTGCTGTTAGGAATACGTTGTGCATGCATTTTGTCACTCAGGTGTACATTTCTGCTGATAGACACACACACACACACACACACACACACACACACACACACACACACAGCCCTAGGTGTGGTATTGCTGGATCGTAGGTATGAACACATTCAACTTTTCTTAGGTCAGCCATATGTCCCAGGATAGTCCTCATCAATGCCTATTGAGCCAATTAACCAACTCTCTTTCCTTCTCCAAAGTAAACCGGTTTGGATAATAAATAACATGGCCACCCTATCTTTAGATGCACCTAACTGCTTTCTGACGAGGCCGTGCCCATGACACCCTCACCAGCTGTTAGGAGAGCACCAGTCGCTCCACATCCTCGCCCACACTTAGTATTGAGAGCCTTTTTCATCTGAGCCACTCTGGTGGGTGTGAATAGCATCTTCATATGGCTTTAACTGGCATTCCTCTGACTACTAAGATCGAGTACCTCTTCGTAAACGTGTTGACTATTTGGACGCTCTCCTTTGGAAAGTGCCTGTTCAAGTCGTGTTTTGATTTGGGGGGAGTTCTTTACATGTTCTGCATAGAGCCCCTTCTTAGCCACTTGCCCTACAAATACGTTCTCCTGCTCTGTGAGTTGACTTTCTTTTCTCTCAATCTATTTGTAGAAATTCTTACTGGTCCATGACATACAATACCTTTGTGACTGATCTAAAAGCAGAATGGAGACAGTGCCCGCTTCCTCTGCTTCCCTGGGCCAGTGTCCTATAGAACTTTCAGCAGTGGTATGTCTAGGGCACATGTGATCTCGCCAAGACCGAGCAACCAAATCTTTAATTCTATTTCATTTTAATCTCAAAAGTCACATGTGGCTACCATATTGGACAGTGTGATTTCGGAACATGGCACACTATAAGGAAAGAACAACATCATGTTTCCGAGTAGAGAAATGGTTTGATGACAATGGCCTTTTAAGGACAATCAAGCTGAAGAATTGAACTGAAACTCCTGGACATGACCACAGTAGTTTCAAACCGTTCTATACCCTTTCTTGCCCACCACCACCCAAGTTCACCCTCCACACAGCACCCAGGGCATCTAACACTCACACCCAGACACCATGTCCATCCCCTAGTTAAAGCCCTTCACTGGTTAAAACCTTCAGGTTGCCCCAATATGGATATCATGGTATGTATTAGAGATGCCAGAGTCTGGTTTCCAGTTCCTTCATCTTCCACCTGTTCTCTCCCCTCGCTCCCACATGCATCAACTCCTTCCCCCCTCAAGGCTTTGGAACATGCCTGCTCTTCTTTCTAGATTTCTCATCCTCTCCTCTCCCCCCCCTCCCCCTTCACCTAACACCTTCCCACATGTATGAGTTTGCTAGGGCAGCCATGGCAAAGCACCACAAACGGAGCAGCTAAAACCCAGTTCTGGAGCTCTCGCACTTCTAGCTGCTGGATGTCCAAGGTCAGGATGTAGGCAGGGCCTCCTGAAGGTGCTAGGGAAGGGTCGTTCCTTGCCTCTTTCCTAGCTTCTGGTGGTTTGCTGCCACTTTCTGGCACTCTTTGGCTTGTAGGTGCCCTCCCCCAATTTCTGACTCCATGCTTACATGGTGTTCTCCCCATGTGCATGTCTGTCTCCAAATTTCCCCTTTTTATAAGGACACCAGTCATATTGGATTAGGAGCCCACCCTACTCGAGGATGACTTTATCTTAACGAATTACATCTACAACCACCCGATTTCTGAGGTTCTGGGTGTTAGGACTTCAACATACACAATGGGGGAGTGGGGCCAGACACAATTCAACTCATGACACGATTTTCACGTCTGGAATGACAATGTCACATACACAGGACGATCTTCCCTGACTCCCCGGGGACAAGTACGCCATGCCCCACCCCCACTCCCAAGCCATATTCATTACACCTGTACACTTCTCAGAGCTCAGATCGACTATTTGTTTGATGTCAGTCTTCCACCGTCAAATGACACCCCATGGGGGTGACTATATCACCTCATTTATACAGACTCGCCAGTGACCAACATGTAGCAGGATCTCCATCCACATCTGTTCAACGAATGAACCAGTCCCAAACAAGCCACAAACAGGGTCGTGTGAGGTTTACAGGCTCAGGCTTTGGAGGCAGATGAACTGCGTTTGAAACCCCACCTCACTTCTTCCTATCCAAAGAGGAAGTCAACTTTTCCCTGACTCAGTTTCCCCCTCTGTAAAATAGGAATTCTCACAGTACTGCTTTTGTCAGGGGGTCAAGTGATGTGGCAAGTGTGTACTCACCACCTGGAGCAGGGGAAGAAAGCAATGGCAGTCCCCTTCAGGCAGGGAATGCCACAAAATCACCATGAGTGAGTTCGCTATGACATAAAACACGTGGATTTTCCCCTAACTTTCAAGGCAATTCTTTTTTCATTTCTTAAGGTCACTGCCCTCAGTCTCCTCCATCCCTGCATTTTGTATCTCTGGTTGGTTTGGCCCCGATTCTCACTGGAATGCAATTTCATGGGGTTTGGGAACAGATGATATTCCTTGAAACTTCCGCCCCACGGCCCTCTCGAGATTTCTCAGAGATAGAAAAGTAGACTTGGCTCTGCTCAGAACCTGTTTGAACATTCGTTACACATACTTCAAAACCCCGAGCCCTTTGGACTTCTCACCCATTTACTTTTGGCAAAAAGCAGCTTCCTGCTTCTGCGAAGTTAAGCTTTCAAGCTTTAGGGGAAAAGGTTTTTTGGACAACAAACAACCCTTTAAAAACAATATTTTGATGAGTTAAGTGTAAATGAATCAGAAACACATGGATTAAGCTTCTCTTGATGTACACATGGGTTTAATAATTATCGGAGGTGGAGAAGAAGGGGAATGGGGCTGGAAAAGCCTTGTCTTGGGTTTTATCAAATCTAAAATGTTTGAGAAGTAATTCAAGACATTCCAACACCCCCAAATGTAGCCAGTTTTTCCGATTCCACTTCCAAGGAGCCACACAGGATCTTTCTAGTAACGATTGAGTGCTCCAAAGCGCCAGGTTTTCAGGGCTTCTGATTGGCTGGACCTGACGCTATGATTTATGAGGCCATTCAAAGATTTATATATTGCCATTATAACAAATTCCTTCCAAACTGAACAGTACCCAAATGCAGCTTTATAAATATCTTTCCTGTTAGAAGCCTCTTTCTAGTCACAAAACTCTCCTCCTTTGCCTTTTCCCCAGCACCCCCGCGCCCTCTGCAAGCCACAGATCCCAGACCAATGGTGAGTGAGGGAATTAATTTTACCAGGGCTGAAACGTGTTTCACTTTGGATTGAGTTTTAAATGACTTGGGTCTATATAAGCTGCAGGTCATAAGAAGGTTATAGCTAAAGGGCTCATAAGTTAGGTGAAGGGTGGACGGGGTGGAATTTTATAAATGCTTATTGCTTTCATAAAAAGAAAAGCTAAGTTGTGTTCGTGCCGAACACAGTCAAACACTCCATACATCAGGGCACGCTGTTTCCTAGAGGAAATGTCCCTTACTGGTTTGGCGGGCTTCTGCCTTCCTCCATTTCAATGACATCATCCATGTTGGAGAAGTAACTTCTTCCACATGTCACCATCTGTGTGTCCTTCTCCCAAATGAGTTCTGAGTCACTCACAGCTCTGAGGTAGGCTAGCTTTCATACCCTAATAGGCAGGCGAAAGGCAGAGTGAAAGTGGTAGGGGAAGGACTCCCCACTCTTTAAATTCACTGCCCCAGCGGTCTTGTTTCCAACCACGTGCTCACAAGCCCCATCCACCGTGGAGTACAAAAGTCATCAGGAAGAAAAATAACAGAGTCAATCCTTCAGGAGGCTCAGGGGCAGCCCCCTGACTACACCGGAAACATCACAATGGGAGAGTTGTCTGTTTTAGCAAACATACAAGGGGTGATGATCCAACACCACCACCTCTGAGAGCCATCACCCCAGTGACCCAGGCCATCCATATTAGTCAGCGAGGACACAACAGTGCTGCATCACAAGCTATCCCCAAATTCACTGGATTATAAGGAAAATTCGCCGTTCTCATGCTCAAAGATCTGTGAATTGACTACACCCGGCTGGGCTAGGACGGACTTCAGGCTGCAGAGTGTGACTCTGGGCTCCAGACTGTAAATTGGGAGCAGGTCCATTTCAAGTGTCTTTCCACCGTCCTTGCCCCTGCAGTCACCCAGGCCATGTGGCCTGTTCCGCAGGTCACCCTCTGGAGCCCGGGTCTGCAACTCCTTCTCAGGCACAGACGCTCTGACTATACTACCACCACCTCTTGTTCTCTGCAACTCAAACTTAATCGCCGAAATGCCTAATTGATACGTATTATTCCTGGAGCTGACAGGAAGACACATGGGTGGTTGCCAGACCCGGGAAAAGGGAGTCATGTAGCAAGGGCTTCCTGAAGAGAAGCAGCGACCTCGAGTCCAAGGACAGAGCCAGACCAAGGCCACCCAGAAGGGAGGGAGAGAATGGAATAAGGACAGCGGTCTCCCTGCCCCTCCCTGCCTCCCTCCCATCTCCTTCCAGGGACACCATGCATCACACCCAGCCAGGAGACTGGGGGCAAAGGAGCCCACTGATTCCATCCACTTAGGTCAGCTACCTGGGCAGGGCAGAGAGAAAGATGGGGAGTGGAGCTGGAGGGGCAAGCCGAAAAGATCCAGCACAAACAAAGTGCTCAGAAAAGAAAGGACTAGAGGATTCTGGGTGTGCTGAGAGGTGAAAGGTAACAATTGCCAGCCGGTATAGAAGAGACACCACGGAAGGAGTCGAAACACCTGGATTCTCGACCCTGCCACATACAAGCTGGAGACCTCAGTAAGTCACTCTGCTTCTCCAAGCCTTGCTTTTCCTCTTCTGCAAAAGAAGGTAATCTGATTTCCCCGGCTCACTTGGCATAGTTGCCTGGAGTTCAATCAGCAAACAGATGGGCAAGTGTGTCCACTTCAGGAAAGCAGACTTTTGTTGTTTTCTGCTACATCGCTAACCCCTAGAACAGAGTCTAACACACAGCAGATGCTAGACATCTATGTGTACATGATAATGCCATTGAAACCCAATCCATGTCTTCTAGAATCCCACTGGGGTGGATGGATTCACAGCCTTGTCTACCCAATACTAAGGTAGGCTATATAACCTTCTCAAGGTTGCAGCCCCTTGATCTGCCTTTCCAATAGGCTGTGCGTTCAGAGTTGGTCATTTCATAAATTCAGTGGGTCACGAAGGTGGTAGTGGCTGTCGGTGAGAGTGAGGATCATACCATCAGCTGGAAAGAATAGAAACCCAGCTCACATTGGCTTAACCAAAAGGGGAGACTTATTGGTCCAATACAACCAAAATTTCCCTGTCCAATTAGGCCAATTAAAAGAAGGACCCATGGTGATTAACATAACAATAAAAAATTTAAAAAAAAATAAAAATAAAAGAAGGACCCAGGAGTTAAAACAAGGGCCCAGCTACTCTCCATCTCTCCATTCGGTCTTGGGAAGTGTTAGCTTTAGAAGGTGCTAGTTCCCCATTTGAACTTTTGTACGAGACCCTCTCATGTTCGGGGAGCTTCCTTTCTGTTAGCAATGTGGTTGCCCATTCTGAGGAAGAAGGAGGATCTCCACTGGTGGCTCCCTTAAAAAGGAAAAAAAAAAAAAACCTGTCTTCGTCAGAAACCCAAATAAGCATCTTCTTGCATGTCACAGGTTCTGATTGGCTAAATACTCATCCCTGAGCCAATGACTGAAGTCTGGGGCGGGGATCCACTCACCGCTTGCGCCTGTCGGGCCTTGGAGCAGGGCATCAGGCAATCCCACCCAAACCCCGTGTCTAAGGACAAACCCTTGCACAGGTGGTGCTAATGGAAAAAGGGTGGATTGAATGTTGGTGTACCCTCTACACGCCACCTCCCATTTTGATTACCGCTGTACGATTTCCAAAGCTCTTTCCCCCCACATTATCCCTATGGAGCCTGCTCTGTAAGGGACATAAAGAAATATTTTGGCTCCGATATTTTCCACCATGTTCACAAAGAGGGGACACAACTCTTGCTAACTTTGCATTTGGTGACACCATGTTGATAGCATGAAATCAGCCATGGTGGGATTATTTACACCATTGACAAAAGCTACCAGTCAGAAAGTCAGGTGACCAGAACACTGTTGGATACTGACGGTCTTCTGGCTCCGAGTTTTTCCACCATGTCCACCAAGAGAAGCATCTGTTAACCATCCCCAACCCATCCTCCATTCTACCCCTACAGCAGTCTTTAGAAAATACAAATCTGGCATTTGTATTTTCTAAAATACAAAATACAAAAAGGCATTCCATGTAAATCCTCTCTCGCTGCCTTTTGCCTTAAAATGATCTTTCCAGATTCATTCCCTCACTCATCTTGTAAGCTCAGGTCATAACAAGCCATTTGCTGCTATTCCCTAAAACACCAGGTTCTACATGTTGCTCCCTTCACGTAGAACACCTTCTCCATCTGGTAGACCCCTACTCCTCCATCAAAACCCAGCTCAAATGCTTATATTCCACGAGTCCTCTGGGGAGCACTGACCAAGGGTTCTCTATGTGCCCGTCACACCTCTACTTCAGGACTTGCCATTGTGAAATTAATTACTCATCTACACATCTGTCACCCCCAAAAAGGCTGCCTATTTTGTTCACTGTTCTATTCCCAAAGCCTAGCACAGAGCCTCACATACAGTAGGTGGTTCAAAAATAATTCTCAAACGAAGAGTTAAAAAGAAAAAAAGCCAACAAATATGTATTTACCACTCATTACATACCAGATGCTCCATTAAGTATTGGACTTTGTGACAGGGCTCAAAACACAATCCTTGACCTCCAAAAGCTCAGATTCTGCAGATAAAAAAACAAGATAGAGACCTACCCTAATCATCTTTACACCCCTCCCACCTAGCATTTACTATGTGCTAAACATCTGTTTGCAGTAAGAAGGATGGTTAAAACCCGCTCTTGGCTGATTCAGGCCAGTGGGAAAGCATTCTTGACTCAACTGTCATTTGTCGTACACCATCGTCACCAAACACTATTAAGCATCCTCGTAGTATAAACACAGAGCAAGTTACAGAGACGCAGAGCCTGATGTCCGGGAGCCTGCATTAAACTAATGACATCAACTCTCAGCAAACAGGAAGGAACAAACAGGCAGAGAAAGGACTGTGTTCCGTACAGTGAGGTGGGAAAGGGTGGCCATCTCAGGATGGGATCAGAGCACGGGGACACAGAGTACCAGGAAGCTGAGCCAGCCGCCCTATCTGGGTGGGAAAAGGAGCATGAATCACCACCTCACTGGGCTCTAAGGAGAAATGAAGGAACCGTGGCTTGGGTGACTGGTGGACAAGGTAGAGAAAGTAGCTTAGCTGACATTTTTTGAGTGTTGTCTGTGCACCAGGCACGGGACTGAGCACTCTAATCCGAGCAGTTCCTCAAATACCCACGATAAGCCTACTGTTAATATTCGTTCCGTACAGATTCCCAAACCGAGGCTCAGCAGTGTTAAGATACTTGCCAAAGATTGCACAGCCAGTAAAAGAGAAGCCTGGGTTTCCAGCTCACCTCTGTCTGATTCCTGAGCCTGGTTTTTAATCATAACACCTTACTACCACGGAGAAGATAGAAAAGAACACGAGACAGGATTTGATCCTCTTCTTCCAAGAGGGACCGAGTTTGGGTCAAGTGTGCATAAGAACTTGAGAATCAGCCAACCTTTGATGTATTCTGGACTCTGAATATACCCCGTTTGACCGCTCCCATGCCCCTGCTCCTTTTTTCCTGGCTGATATTTGCTTCTGTCTTCTTTCCGGGCTGTTAGGAAGGTAGGTATAAGAAAAGATTCTAAGATCCTAAGGGGAAAAAATCCACAATATAAATCCATCACTTAAGCAGAATGCCAGAGTGGAAGATCTCAGCTGCCTCTTTCTCAAAGACCCCAACATCCCACCAACTCTTAAGTCAAATTTTTATATAGTTGATGAACCTTGCCAGGACAGCAGGGTTAGCAAGGCGGGGAGAGGATTCTAAACAGAAAGTCAAGATTTTTCTCTTTATTTGAAAATTATGAATCTATGTTTGATGCAGACTCCACATCATGCAACAGCCAAAGTCAAGAGCCATGGGTCCCTAATAAGTTAAAGAAAGCTCACTACCTTTGTGAATGTTCTAAGTATCATGTGTCAGTTAAATGCATGGGCTTTGGAGTGTATCCAGTCTGGTGTTAATTCTCTGCTCCAGCACTTGGCAGACCCTATAGTGGGTTGAAGAGTGCCCCCCCCCTTCAAGAGTTATGTCTGAGAGTACCCGAGACACAGCGGTGCATCTCTCTGTTTGCTTTTCTATAAAATGAGGGTGACAGTAATAGAACCTCCCTTGCAAGACTGTTCTGAAAATAAAATGAAATTCTGCATGGAACGTGCTTAATACAATGCCTGCTATTCTTTCACTCATTTCATTAATTGTCGCGCCCTTCTGTGGGCTAGGCACTGCACTAGGCATAGAAGAAGCACTCAGTAAATAGGTCTCCAGGGTTTTTGTTTTTGTTACTATTATTGGGTCAGCTGGAAACATCAATACTGACCATGGGCTTCTCTGACTGTGGAAGAAAGATACAAAGAGACCCATCCTTTCTCCTCTCCCTCAGTCCCAGCCAGCCCCCAGACATTCTCTTTGGCATCCCTCCTAGAGGCATCCACCCAGCATCCAAAGATTTTTCCGGACCACAAAGGAGAAGAACACTGTGGACAACTTCCTCCTACCCCAGCGCCGTGGGAAAGTGCCCAGAGGACACGGCCCCCGCTTCCCAGAATTGCACCAGGAGTTGTGGGGCACTCATAAATCTCACCAGTGACCTCAAGCTAATCGTGCTGCTCTGTTGAGAAACAGGATGCTGGGACTTCACAAGCTCCATTGTGCCCTCATACCCAAGAAGAAAGATCACTTTATTTGTTCCTTTATTCGTTCTTTCAATAAATAGTTATTGAGCATCTCTATGTGTCAGAAGCAGTTCTAGGCTCTGGGAACATAAAAGGGGAGAATATGCAATGTCCCTTCCATCATGGAGCTCACAGCTCTATTTATTGTACAGATAAATACATTATTTCAAATCATGAGTGAGTAGACCTAGGGGAAGTTACCCAACATGATGAGAGTGTTTACAGAGGCATCTAACCTTGGAGTTCAGGAAAGGGGACAGACTGGGAAAGGTGAAGGCTAAGGAGTAGGAGTTAATCAGGTCAGCAGGGGAATGGAGAGTGTTCCAGGCAGCCGTGCAAAGGCCCTGTGGTTACAGGGAGTCTCACTGGAGGACAGAGGGAGACAGGCAGTGGAGAACAAGGAACATGATAGGGCTGGAAGAGGGCAGGGGTGAGACTTAGGGTCCTCTTCTCTACGCCTTGGGAAACATTAATCTTTCATAACAGAGCTAACACTTCCTGAGCACATCCTAGGTGCCAGGCACAGGGCAAGTACTCAGCATGGATTGACTCGGTCAGCAATCCCCACAGACTCATGAGACTGGCACGTCCCATTCCCAGGTAGGAAACCCAGGTCCAAGAGATTAAATCATCTGCTCAAGCAGCAAAGGAAGTCCTTGAAGTGCTTTAACTTGAAGTTTGGGGCTTTTGTTTCATTTGCTTGCTTCCATAATCAAAAGAACAACAAGGAGAGTTTTTGGAAGGGAGTTGGAATAAGGTGAGGAGGGGCCGGCATGCATGACCTGAGCACAGTTCCCAGGAAAACCAGAGGGGCCAGAATAACATCATCACTTTGGATCTAAACAGTGTTTGGCTTTTCCAGGTTCAAGGTTAAGTATTATTATCCCCGTGTTCCAAGGGGACACTGAGACCATGAAATGTCCAACGGCTTGCTCCAAGGGCTCACAAGCATGAAAGCCTCCCTCTCCCGGCTCCCAAAGCAGTACTCATTTCCACTGCCTCCACCTGCCACCCTGGGGCCATCAGTGGCCTCATCCGGCCACCAGCCCCTGCCAAGGCCGCTCTCCCAAACCGGGCCTAACAGGAAGAGTACATCTCCAAGAAGAGCTTCCATGAACTTGTGTCTGAGGTCTGCACCCTCAAGTGGCAAAGGAGGAAAATCTCACAGTTATTGGGAACTTCAGTTGTAGGAAGTCCCTTGTCATAGGTCAGGATCCGTACCGCATTCTCGTGTCTCTGGGTCTAGAATCCTGGCCATGTTTACCTTTACTCTCTGAACCTCAATTCTTCCTTTCTTAAAAAGGCCCACCCAGTCTGCTGCAAGAAGTGCAGGAAAAACCCCACGGCGGTCCCTGGTGTAGCGCCCGCTGCAAGGAGATCGGCCGGAGCTGTGCTGTCGTGGTAATGATCCCCGTCAGGAGCCTCACTCCTCACACCCCGCCAGGCAGGGTCCCCACGGTGCAGAATGACGAATGCCTTGTCCTCAAGAACTTCCCTCATGAAAACAAGGGCCCAGCGCCGTCGAAGACAAGGCATCTGGCTGTTTTGGAAAGACCCTTAACATGAAGCTTCGGAACAACAACAGAAAAGAAATGATCTGTGGTTGAGCTGTTGGTTCCTCAGGGAAAGAATATATAGGAACTCGAATCTGTGGGGAAAAGTCTGTTCACACAGGTTATAAGCTAGCAGACAGGCAGGCTTCTGCTGAGATATTTTGTGGGACCCACCCTCCTCTCTGCAGGAACACCCCCAGGACCTTATATCCTCATTGGACACCTCAGCTCCCGTGCCCCCCAGCCCCAGCTGTGACAGGAATAACTGGGTTAACAATTACATTTTGCTGAGAACTTATTCTTTCCAGATACCATGCTGCTGTTGGCGCATACTGGTGTTCATTGCATCCTACTTAAGCATTCTTGCCACCCCCATTTTATAGATGAGAACACTGAGGTTCATTAAGCCACTTGCCCAAGTAATAGAGCCAGGTTTTGAAACCTGGGCTGTTTGATGCTACACTCTTAGAACATTTTATTCAAGGGCTCCACTGGTTAATGTGCAAGCTCTTTTCAGTTCTCAAGACTGCACAGTTCTCAGGTATAGACCACCACCCCTTCCCCTTGGCCCTGCTTCCTGGAAATCCTCTTATAAACATTATTCTTCCATAGGTCAGTCTTGGCAGCCCCAGGCAGGGTCAGGGGACAGCCAGGCCAGGGAAGTTGAGTTTCTAGGCCATAAATCCCCTGTCTCCGACATGCCCCTTAACTGCTTATCTTTGGAAAACATGACCCGGGATAAGCCAGGGGAATGGCAGGCCAAGTCGTAAAGTGGCTGGCCAGGGGACACAGGGTGTCCCAGGTTGTGTTCCTGACATCGTGACTGGGTCATGGCAGCAGACCGGCCCACTCTGGAAAACAGTCTGACCCATTAAGAGGACACAGGGAAGTCACCGTAGGTCTTCTCTCATCTGTCCACAAGACATCCCTCTTGCCAGATCCCCTCAGAACCATTACTCCATGTCTGTCCTTCACCGTCTGATTCATTTCAGATGTGTGAATATGATATGAAAAGCTCCAATTTCAAAGGCCCTGTGGATGGACATTCCAGCCTCCTGGGCCCCAGGCTCCGTATTAAGGTCCTTTCCCAAGGATGGATGGATGGATGGATGGATGCATGGATGGATGGGAGCATCACACATCATGTCAGTGGTACCATCTTCCCAAAGGTTTTGTCTTTCTGACAGAAAGGTCTGATATCACTCAGACCAGTAGCCCCTCACGCCAGAGTGAGACAAGTGGAAAAAAGCTGGGGAAAAGATTTTACTCTTGCTAGCCCAGGGTGAGCAATCCAAAAGCTCCAGTGATCACGCGCTATGGTGGGAATGCAGGGGGAGAGCACTCAGTGAACCTGTAATCATGGGCAACTGTTTTCCGACAGCACCGTCTGGGGCAGGGCTCCTCAGCCTCAGCTGTGTGCCGACATTATATGGGGAGAGTTTCTTAAATACCACTGCTCCAACCAGCCCCTGGAGACTCCAATGTAATTGGCCAGAAGGTGACCTTGGATGTTGAACTATAGCTGTTCTTGTGTTTCTTCTCTTTTTAAGTTCTTCAGGTGATTGTTTGTTCTCTATTGCTGCGTAACAAACTACCGCAATTGAAGGGGCTCAAGACAACACACATTTATTATCTCATGGTTTTGGGGGTCAGGAATCTGGACAGGACTCAGCTGGAGCCCCTGCTTCAGCATCTTTCACAAAGCAACAATAAAGGCGTTGGCAGGGGCAGGGTCACATCTGAAGGCTCAGCTGGGGAAGGATCTGCTCTCCTTGAGCTCTGATATTGGTCTAGTTTCTTGCTGGCTGTTGGTAGAAGGCTGCCCTTGGTTTTTTTTTTTTTTTTTTGCCCACATGAGCCTCCCCAACCCGGCCCCTTGCATCATGGAAGCCAGCAAGGGAGAGAGTCTACTAGTGAGACAAAAGTTACAATCTTATGTAAACTATCACAGACATGACATCCCATCCCCTTGGCATGTGCAAGTCACAGGTCCTGCCCATACTCGCAGGGAGGGAATTACAGCCACAGTGCAAATACCAGGAGGCAGGGCTCATTGGGGAGCATCATAGCATCTGTCTTCCACAGGGTTACTAATGCACAGCCAGGGTTGAGAACCATTAACCTAGGGCAAGTCCCTCAAACAAAACCTGTACTTCTCAGGCTGTAAAAAGCATAGACATTTCCCAAGGATCTTGTTAAAAGGCAAATTCTGGCCACAGCACCTGAGACTATGCGTTCTTACAAAGTCCCAGAGGATGCCAATGTTGCTGGTCCTCAGACATTTGGAGGGAGCTGTGAGGATTTAGAAAATTTCATAGGGCCAAACAGATTCTTTAAGGTCCAAATCTCATTCTGTTTTTGGCATCATTAGACTTCAAGTGTTATCCCCAAATGTCATAAAGCATGATGCTCAGTCCACCAGGATGTTGGATTAACCAGAATCCCATATTCAATAATGCATCACTGAGCATACCTCCGATTGCCCATCATGAAACTGTAATAATGTGGGTTCTGAAATTTCTCTCGATGGATCCAATGAGTTAAAACATGTAAATAAAGATGTGCTCCAAAATGCATCCCAGTGATGCTACACAAACATAATGTCTACTATTGACCCATGATAAGCTCCAAAGCAGATCAAACTTGGAAGTAAAGGGACCAAACACTGAGTGTGTTTCAATTAAAACTTTAAGTGCCGTAATTCTTTAATTCTCAGAAAAAGTTCTGAAATCCAAGTATGTATTAAAACAGATGCATACTGGGCGCCTCAGTGGCTCAGTCGTTAAGCGTCTGCCTTCAGCTCAGGTCATGATCCCAGGGTCCTGGGATCAAGCCCCGCATCGGGCTCCCTGCTCAGCGGGAAGCCTGCTTCTCCCTCTCCCCCTGCTTGTGTTCCCTCTCTTGCTGTGTCTCTCTCTGTCAAACAAATAAAATCTTTAAAAAATAAAAACTAAAAAATAAATAAACCGATCTGGATTATACCACCTGCCACTTGAAAACCAGATAAAGACCAAATCAAGAAAACATTACATTGCTTTCCAATACCTCTTGGCTCATCCCAAGACACACCAGAAGGATTTCTAGGAAGGCTGTGCATCCCTGGGTTCAAATCCTATCTCTGCCACTTACTGGCTATGTGTCCTTAGGCAACTTACTTAACTTCTCTGTGTCTCATTTATGAAATGGGGACGGTTCTAGTCTCCTGGGAACAGTGGAAGAATTAAATGAGATGGTCTGTGTAAAGCACTTGGCACATACTAGGTACTTCATAGATAGTAAGGTTTCATTTTTTTCAAATGTGTGGGGGCATGTCACACCTAGAGCACATCTCAGCTTGGACTCCGCACACTTCAGGGGCTTGACAGCCACACATGGTGGGCAGTGCTATACTGGGCCACACAGGTCATCCTGGATGCAAGCTCCCCTGAGTGACTGTCATCTGAGATCAAGATGTTCCTCTCTCCGGCAGGTCCTTCCCTGCACCTGGAAGCCCCCATCTGTCCATAACCAGCCAGTAACTCTGTAGAACCCCAGGGGACAGAGTCCCTCTCCTGGAGCCCTATCTGCAGCAGGTCCCACTGAGCTCAGCCCGGGCTTGCTACTCTACCAAGGAAGGAGAGCATGGAGCCTGGCACATTCCACCCACTCCACTTGCCTCCAGCGCACCTGCCCTGGCATCGTGTGTCTCTCCTGCATCCGTCCTCCTCTGACAGCACTGTGTGAGGAACACAGACCAAGGAAAACAAACATCTGCGTGTGAATACTTAATAAACAGACAAACTGGAGCAGTGGGGCCTGCAGCAAACAAGGAACCACGCGCCCCATCGGAAGGGGCCACCTCACTTCCCTTTCTGCCATTGGCTGCCAATCAGGACATGAGCCCAGGGTGCCTACATCTCCTAGCTTTTTAAGGTAGCTGAGAAATTGAGATTATTATAGGAAAGGCCCTGATATTTAGCATTGGCTCAATAGGTTTTTTTTTTTTTAACAGACTTCGTTTTTCAGAGCAGTTTTAAGTTCACAGAAAATTGAGCCAAAGGTATAGAAATTTCCTATTTACCCCTCACCCCCACAAGTGCGCAGCCTCCTCCATGACAACACCCCCCACCAGCCTGCGTGGACACATCATCACCTCTGGGGCCATACTTTATATTCACCTGTGGTGGGCTCACCCTTGGTGGCATACATTCTATGAGTTTGAACAAATGTATAATGACATGTATTCACCATCATGAGATCGTACAGAGCGACGTCACTGGGCTAAAAATCCTCTGTGCTCCGTCTCTGCATCCCTCCCTCCCCCCAAGTCCCCAGTGCCTGGCCACCCCTGATCTGTTTACTGTCTCCATAGGTTTCTCTTTTCCAGAATGTCCTATAGATGGAATCCTATGGTATTCAGCCTTTTGAGATTGGCTTCTTTCACTTAGTCATATGCATTTAAGCTTTTACAATGTCTTTTCATGGCTTGATAGCTCATTTCCTTTGACTGCTGAATAGTATTCCATCCTGTGGATGGACCACGGTATATTTATCCATTCTCCTTACTAAAGGACATCTTGGTCACTTCCAAGTTTGGGCTATTATGAATAAAGCTGCTCTAAACATCTGTGTGCAGATTTTAGTGTGGACATAAGTGTTCAACTCCTTTGGGTAAATACCAAGGAGTACAACTGCTAGATCGTCCAGTAAGAATGTGTTTAGTTTTCTTTTTTAAATTTTTTATTGTTATGTTAATCACCATACATCATTAGTTTTTGATATAGTGTTCCATGATTCATTGTTTGTGCATAACACCCAGTGCTCGACGCAGAACGTGCCCTCCTTAATACCCATCACCGGGCTAACCCATCCCCCCAACCCCCTCCCCTCTAGAACCCTCAGTTTGTTTTTCAGAGTCCATCATCTCTCATGGTTCGTCTCCCCCTCCGACTTACTCCCCTTCATTCTTCCCCTCCTGTTATCTTCTTCTTCTTCTTTTTTCTTAACATATGTTGCATTATTTGTTTCAGAAGTACAGATCTGTGATTCAACAGTCTTGCACGATTCACAGTGCTCCCCATAGCACATAACCTCCCCAATGTCTGTCACCCAGCCACCCCATCCCTCCCACCCCCCACCACTCCAGCAACCCTCAGTTTGTTTCCCGAGGTTAAAAATTCCTCATATCAGCGAGGTCATATGATACATGTCTTTCTTTGATTGGCTTATTTCACTCAGCATAACACCCTCCAGTTCCATCCATGTCATTGTAAATGGCAAGATCTCATTCCTTTCGATGGCTGCATAATATTCCATTGTGTATATATACCACTTCTTCTTTATCCATTCATCTGTCGATGGACATCTTGGCTCTTTCCACAGTTTGGCTACTGTGGACATTGCTGCTATAAACATTGGGGTGCACGTACCCCTTCAGATCCCTACATTTGTATCTTTGTGGTAAATACCCAGTAGTGCAATTGCTGGATCATATGGTAGCTCTATTTTCAACTGTTTGAGGAACATCCGTACTGTTTTCCAGAGTGGTTGCACCAGCTTGCATTCCCACCAACAGTGTAGGAGGGTTCCCCTTTCTCCACATCCTCGCCAACATCTGCCGTTTCCTGACGTGTTAATTTTAGCCATTCTGACGGGGGTGAGGTGGTATCTCATTGAGGTTTTGATTTGGATTTCCCTGATGCCGAGCGATGTGGAGCACTTTTTCATGTGTCTGTTGGCCATTTGGATGATTTCTTTGGAAAAATATCTGTACATGTGTTCTGCCCATTTCTTGATTGGATTATTTGTTCTTTGGGTGTTGAGTTTGATAAGTTCTTTATAGATTTTGGATACTAGCCCTTTATCTGATATGTCATTTGCAAATATTTTCTCCCATTCTGTCAGTTGTCTTTTGGTTTTGTGGACTGTTTCTTTTGCTGGGCAAAAGCTTTTTATCTTGATGAAATCCCAATAGTTTATTTTTGCCCTTCCTTCCCTTGCCTTTGGCGATGTTTCTAGGAAGAAGTTGCTGAAGCTGAGGTCGAAGAGGTTGCTACCTGTGTCCTCCTTTAGGATTTTGATGGACTCCTGTCTCACGTTTAGGTCTTTCAACCATTTGGAGTCTATTTTTGTGTGTGGTGTAAGGAAATGGTCCAGTTTCATTCTTCTGCATGTGGCTGTCCAATTTTCCCAACACCATTTGTTGAAGAGACTGTCTTTTTGCCATTGGACATTCTTTCCTGCTTTGTCAAAGATGAGTTGACCATAGAGTTGAGGGTCCATTTCTGGGCTCTCGATTCTGTTCCACTGATCTATGGGTCTGTTTTTGTGCCACTACCATACTGTCTTGATGATGACAGCTTTGTAATAGAGCTGGAAGTCCGGAATTGTGATGCCGCCAGCTTTGCTTTTCTTTTTCAATATTCCTCTGGCTATTCAGGGTCTCTTCTGGTTCCATACAAATTTTAGGATTATTTGTTCCATTTCTTTGAAAAAAGTGGATGGTATTTTGATGGGGATTGCATTGAATGTGTAGATTGCTCTAGGTAGCATTGACATCTTCACAATGTTGGTTCTCCCAATCCATGAGCATGGAACATTTTTCCATTTCTTTGTGTCTTCTTCAATTTCTTTCATGAGTATTTTATAGTTTTTGGAGTACAGATCCTTTGCCTCTTTGGTTAAATTTATTCCTAGATATCTTATGGTTTTGGGCGCAATTGTAAATGGGATCCACTCCTTGATTTGTCTCTCTTCTGTCTTGTTGTTGGTGTATAGGAATGCCACTGATTTCTGTGCATTGATTTTATAGCCTGCTACTTGACTGAATTCCTGTATGAGTTCTAGCAGTTTTGGGGTGGAGTCTTTTGGGTTTTCCACATACAGTATCATATCATCTGCAAAGAGTGAGAGTTTGACTTCCTCTTTGCCGATTTGGATGCCTTTGATTTCTTTTTGTTGTCTGATTGCTGTGGCTAGGACTTCTAATACTATGTTGAATAGCAGTGGTGAGAGTGGACATCCCTGCCGCGTTCCTGACCTTAGGGGAAAAGCTCTCAGCTTTTCCCCATTGAGAATGATATTGGCTGTAGGTTTTTCATAGATGGCTTTTATGATATTGAGGTATTACCCTCTATCCCTATACTCTGAAGAGTTTTGATCAAGAAAGGATGCTGTACTTTGTCAAATGCTTTTTCTGCATCTATTGAGAGGATCCTATGATTCTTGTTCTTTCTTTTGTTAATGTATTGTATCACGTTGATTGACTTGCGGATGTTGAACCAGCCTTGCAGCCCAGGGATAAATCCCACTTGGTCATGGTGAATAATCCTTTTAATGTACTGTTGGATCCTATTGGCTAGTATTTTGGTGAGAATTTTTGCATCCATGTTCATCAAGGATATTGGTCTGTAATTGTCCTTTTTCATGGGGTCTTTGTCTGGTTTTGGGATCAAGGTAATGCTGGCCTCATAAAATGAGTTTGGAACTTTTCCTTCCATTTCTATTTTTTGGAACAGTTTCAGGAGAATAGGTATTAATTCTTCTTTAAATGTCTGATAGAATTCCCCTGGGAAGCCATCTGGCTCTGGGCTTTAGTTTGTTGGGAGATTTTTGATGACGGCTTCAATTTCCTTAGTGGTTATAGGTCTGTTCAGGTTTTCTATGTCTTCCTGGTTCAATTTTGGTAGTTGATACATCTCTAGGAATGCACCCATTTCTTCCAGGTTATCTAATTTGCTGGCATACAGTTGCTCATAATATGTTCTTATAATTGTTTGTATTTCTTTGGTGTTGGTTGTGATCGCTCCTCTTTCATTCATGATTTTGTTGATTTGGGTCATTTCTCTTTTCTTTTTGATAAGTCTGGCCAGGGGTTTATCCATCTTGTGAATTCTTTCAAAGAACCAGCTCCTAGTTTCGTTGATCTGTTCTGCTGTTCTTTTGGTTTCTAGTTCATTGATTTCTGCTCTGATCTTTATTATTTCTCGTCTCCTGCTGGGTTTAGGCTTTATTTGCTGTTCTTTCTCCAGCTCCTTTAGGTGTAGGGTTAGGTTGTGTATTTGAGACCTTTCTTGTTTCTTGAGAAAGGCTTGTGTTGCTATATTCTTTCCTCTCAGGACTGCCTTTGCTGTATCCCAAAGATTTTGAACAGTTGTATTTTCATTTTCATTGGTTTCCATGAATTTTTTTAATTCTTCTTTAATTTCCTGGTTGACCCATTCATTCGTTAGTAGGATGCTCTTTAGCCTCCATGTATTTGAGTTCTTGCCGACTTTCCTCTTGTGATTGAGTTCTAGTTTCAAAGCATTGTGGTCTGAAAATACGCAGGGAATGATCCCAATCTTTAGGTACTGGTTGAGACCTGATTTGTGACCTAGGATGTGATCTATTCTGGAGAATGTTCCATGGGCACTAGAGAAGAATGTGTATTCCGTTGCTTTGGGATGGAATGTTCTGAATATGTCTGTGAAGTCCATTTGGTCCAGTGTGTCATTTAAAGTCTTTATTTCCTTGTTGATCTTTTGCTTAGATGATCTGTCCATTTCAGTCAGGGGGGTGTTAAAGTCCCCCACTATTATTGTATTGTTGTCAATGTGTTTCTTCGCTTTTGTTATAAATTGCCTTATATAATTGGCTGCTCCCATGTTAGGGGCATAGATATTTACAATTGTTAGATCTTCTTGTTGGAGAGATCCTTTAAGTAGGATATAGTGTCCTTCCTCATCTCTTATTACAGCCTTTGTTTTAAAATCTAATTGGTCTGATATAAGGATTGCCACCCCAGCTTTCTTTTCGTCTGTTAGCATGGTAAATGGTTTTCCACCCCCTCACTTTCAATCTGGGGGTGTCTTTGGGTCTAAAATGAGTCTCTTGCAGACAGCATATCGATGGGTCTTGTTTTTTAATCCAATCTGATAGCCTGTGTCTTTTGATTGGGGCATTGAGCCCATTTACATTCAGGGTAACTATTGAAAGGTATGAATTTAGTGCCATTGTATTGCCTGTAAGGTGACTGTTACTGTATATTGTCTGTGTTCCTTTCTGATCTATGCTGCTTTTAGGCTCTCTCTTTGCTTAGAGGACCCCTTTCAATATTTCCTGGAGGGCTGGTTTCGTGTTTGCAAATTCCTTTAGTTTTTGTTTGTTCTGGAAGCTTTTTTTCTCTCCTTCTATTTTCAATGACAGCCTTGCTGGATATAGTATTCTTGGCTGCATATTTTTCTGATTTAGTGCTCTGAAGATATCTTGCCAGTCCTTTCTGGCCTGCCAGGTCTTGTGGATAGGTCTGTTGCCAATCTAATGTTTCTACCATTGTAGGTTACATATCTCTTCTCCCGAGCTGCTTTCAGGATTTTCTCTTTGTCTCTGAGACTCATAAGTTTTACTAGTAGATGTCGGAGTGTTGACCTATTTTTATTGATTTTGAGAGGGGTTCTCTGTGCCTCCTGGATTTTGATGCCTGTTTCCTTCCCCACATTAGGGAAGTTCTCTGCTATTATTTGCTCCAATATTCCTTCTGCCCCTCTCTTTCTTTCTTCTTCTTCTGGGATCCCAATTATTCTAATGGTGTTTCGTCTTATCGTATCACTTATCTCTTGAATTCTGCCCTCATGATCCTGTAGTTGTTTCTCTCTCTTTTTCTCAGCCTCTTTATTTTCCATCATTTGGTCTTCTATATCACTGATTCTCTCTTCTACCTCATTTATCCTAGCAGTTAGTGCCCCCATTTTTTATTGCACCTCATAAATAGCCTTTTTGATTTCGACTTGGTTAGATTTTAGTTCTTTTATTTCTCCAGAAAGGGTTTCTCTAATAACTTCTACGTGTTTTTCAAGCCCAGCTAGTATCTTTAAAGTCATGATTCTGAACTCTAGGTCCGACATCGTACTAATGTCAGTATTGAGTAGGTCCCTGGCAGATGGTACTACCTCTTGTTCTTTTTGCTGAGGTGATTTTTTTCGTCTTGTCATTTTGTTTAGAGAACAGACAAATGATAGAACAAAATGCTAACAGGTTAACAACGTCCCTAGCAAATATACTGTGTACAAATCAGAAAAGACCTGAAACCAGGGGAAAAGAAAGGGAAAGAAAGAAAAAAGAAAGAGAAAAAAAA
>NW_027397103.1:5924396-5966230 GCF_003265705.2 Callorhinus ursinus | reverse complement strand
CCCCTCCCCCGCCGTCTATCCTCCCGAATATCGCCTCGGATTCACTTCTCCGCACGTCCTACCTTCCAGAAAGTGGTCGCTTTTCTGTTCAGAGAGTTGTTGCTACTCTCTTCTTTGATCTCCTATTGAGTTCGTAGGTGTTCAGAATGGTTTGATCCCTATTCAGCTGAATTTCTGAGACCAGAGGAAATCCAGGTCTCCTCAAGAATGTGTTTAGTTTTGCAAGGAACTGACAAAACACCTTCTGAAGTGGCTGTAACATTGTTCATCCCTACCAGCAGCAAATGAGTTCCTGCTGACCCATGTCCTCACCAGCATTTTGTGGTGTCAGTATCTGGATTTGCACCATCCTAATAGATGTCTAGTGGTAGCTCATTGTTCCTTTTCAATAGATCACTTAAAACAACCGGTGAACCCCCCAAAAGAAAAAAAAGGCTTCTGTTTAGCCAGCATACCTGTTCTAGAAAGCAGAAGTGGACAGCAGATCTCAGAAGTGGGGTGCACAAGCCCCGAGGGCAGCATATAAGATGATCCCCTGGAGAGCCGGGAAAATAGTAACACTTAGAATTACATTTGTCTTTTTATGTCATGCTTTCTAAAGCCCCGATTTTCTGCATGTGTGGTGCTGTGCCTGCCGTGTATTTACAATGTGGCAGACATTCTGGTCCCCTCAGTTACATGCCCGTGGCTTGTCCATTGCAGCTGCAACCATGGTAAGCAGTTGTGTGCGATGTGAGTCTCCATGGCCAGCACCCCACCTCCCACTCACTCCCTGCAGCTTTCTGCTTTCTGTCCCGGGGCCTTGGCCGACTTCAGGGGAGCCTGCTGCACCTGTGCAAATGTAACCCAGAAGGGCAGGGGTGTTGATGGTCAAAAGGCAACTCCCAATGGATGGGTTTGCAGACACAGATGGATCAACGCTCCAGCTTCTCAGCCTCTGGACAGACAATTCCCAGAGACAAAATCAAGCCCCATTATCCACAGTGACGATCCACTGGGCTGAGTCCCATGCTAGAGGATGTGGCTGTTACTGTTGTTGTGGTACTAGTCTTTGTCACCAACTCCCAAACGGTCCTACCTGTGACTGACAGCATTTTCAGAGAACACAGCTCCTGCCATTTTTTTGGTAATAGTCTTGACTTTGAGATTTCCAGAGAAGTTGTGTAGGAAATACAGAGAATTCCCCATGCCACCCCGCCTCCCCACACCCCACCTCAGTGTATCCTATTATTAACATCTTGCATTAGTGTGGTACCTTTGTTACAATTGATGAACTACTATTGGTTATTAACAAAAGCCTGTAGTTTACATTAGGGCTCACACTTGGTAGTGTATAGTCTATGGGTTTTAACAAATGTACAGTGAAGTGTATCCACCATCACAGTGTCATGCAGAATAGTTTCACTGCCCTAAAAATCCTCTGTGCTCTGCTAATTCTTCTCTCTGCCTCCTGTCAACCAGTTGTCCTTTTACTGTCTCTATAAGCTTTGCCTTTTCCGAGAAGTCGTATAGTTGGAATCGTACAGTATCCAGTCTTTTCACATTTACTTAATCACTTAGCAATATCCATTGATGTTTTCTGCATGTCTTTTCATGATTTGCTACCGTGCTGCCAGCCTCTATTTAAAAAATCACACACACATCAGAAAGGAAGGATTCAGGAGACGCTTGATCAAGGTGTGCAATGCTGTCATCAGGATTCAGTCTCTTTCCTTCTCTGACTGTGCCTTATCCAGTGTCCCCTTCATCCTAAGCCCGGACACTCCTACAGTCACAAGAGGTCCTAACTCAGATCTGACACTTTTAGGTACACACTCAACCCAATCCAGTCACTGCTAAGAGGAATGGGGTTAGAGAGTGTGACTTGAGCCAGTCAGGGTCCAACCCTGGAGCTGAGGGTAGGCTCTGTCTTTCCACTCTGGAGGCTTCTAGCAAGGGAAAGTTGGTGTCAACACTAGGAGGCTACCCAAAAGAACACCCCAAGCCCTCCGCAAAGAGGAAACATGAGCCTTAAGCTCTATAGGGCATTGAACTCCCTACATCATAACACCCTGATACGCTCTTTTCTGGCCTGACTCCCCAAGATGAGCTTGCTTAAATCCAATAGCAGAGCATTCCCTGGAAATAAACATTGCTGGCTCCCAGAGGACCAGTCCCCCTAGGTTTCTGGTGGACCTTGAATTGGTTACAAAATCCCAGACTCTTTATTTAGTTCTTATGAGCAAAAGATGTGAAATACCACAGGCTTTTTGTTTGTCCTTTTCACCTAAGAATTCTGTCCCTGACAGAGTTACTAGAAGTTGGTATTCATAAACCCAATTTGCACAACCCCAGGGCTTACCAAGCTCTCTGGCACTTCTGAAGAGTTCCAAGGGCCCTGATTCATGACCCCGTGATTCTACCAGGCTCCCCATGAAATGCACACTCTGTTGGAATTCCAGGATAAGTTGGTGGGTCACTGGGCCCTTTGGACCTTCTTGTGCCTCCCACAAAGGAATAAAATAAATGTATCACTCAAGCAACAGCCAAGTACGTGGTTGTCGTAAAAACCTTACACAATACAAAGATGCATAAAGAGTGAAATAGTTCAGGATCCCCTTCACCTCCCCCAATCCTATCTCCTCTCCAGATGTGGGCACCATTAACATTTTAGTATGTATCTTTTCAGATCTTCTCTTGTGCATTTATATCGCATAGACACACTAATTTAATGTTTAAATACCATAAAACATGGTATTTTTAATATATATGTAGGTATTTCTAAAGCATGTTTTCCCATTTAAAAACATGCCTTGCTGATCTACCCATTGGAGACCTACCTATATCAGCCCATGCAAATCTACCTTGTTGCTTTGAACGGTTGCAGAGAACTCTCTAGTGTGAATAGACATGGTGTGGTTCATCGCTGTGCTGATTCATATGTATTAACTCATTTTAACCTCAGTTACCCCTCTGTCTTCATTCCCTCCCTCCTTTGCCCTCATTCACTCCTTTACACTCTACCAGCCTCCTTGCTATTCCACAAACACACCAGGCAGGCTCCTGCCTCAGGGTCTTTGCACTGGCTGCTCCCTCTGCCTGCCTTGCTCTCCCCCAGAGAGCCACTTGTCTCTCTCCCTCACTTCCTACTTTTTACTCAAAAGCCACCCCATCATTGAGGCCTTCCCTGGCCACCCTATCCAAAATTCCAACCCACCCTTATCCTAACACTTCATACCCCACTTTTGGTACTTTTTCTCCCTGACCAGCTCTTCTGGTCTGTCTCCAGATCTGTCTCCCTCCAACAACGTCACCGATCCACCCGAGCAGTGGTTTTTGTCTGTTTTGTTCATGGCTATTTCCCCAGTGCCTAGATCAACACCTGCACATTGTAAGCCCTCAATAAACATTTGTTGAACGAATGAACTACCAGCAGCAGTGTGTAATTAGCACTCGTCTTATTCCCAACTTACTAAAGGGAAACTGAGTCACAGATAGGGGAAGTTTGGCCAAAAAGACTAAACGTACCAAATGCAATTATATCATCACGAAAACCTGTCAACTGCCCTCTTGGTTGTTGCTGGGCTTCTCTTGATTCGTTCATGTAGTAAATATCCATTGAGTGCCTACCATGGGCTTGGCTCTGTATAGACTCGATTTGGGCAAAAATTCAGCTCCTACGTTTAAGCAACTTACAGTCTGGTGGGTGGGCAAGCCTAGAAAAATCACAATGACAATTTTGAGACCACCTCAGGACTGGGGCAAGGGCATTAGCAAGACATGCGCGTCAGGGAGGCTCCCAGGAGGAGGTGACAGTCCAGGCAAGGGTGCATGAAGGAAGAGCATCCCAGGGGGAAGAAACAGATGTGCAGAACCTGGAGCTCAGAAGAGAGAGCAGTTAAGTAAACAGAGGCCCAAAGGAGGCAGGGAAACTTCTGCATTTGGCCAAAGGCACTCCCCTCTTTTTGTGGGTAGCCCGCGAGAAAAGCCCAAGCACGCCCAGCCCCTGGGACGGACGGGGAGGGCCGGAGACATTTTGCTGGAGCTTAAACTGCCCCTAACACTTCCAAACGCTGGGGGCTCCTTCTGCTTTAATCCACGGAATTAGCTCCTGGCCCCACCAGCACCATTCCCTGAATTGCTGGATGGCAAAGGTCAATGCATTAAGCAGGGCAGATGAATACCCAGCCGTAAATCCCAGAAGCAGCCTAGGAGCAGGCAGTCATATTTCACACGGGACTGCTCCAGCCATCGACCGGCCCATCTTCGGGAGGGCGCGTGTTGCGTCCTGGGCCTCGGTGTTTACGAGCCTCGCCGAGCCCTCCTGCACAGCGCCCCCCACACGCTGCCCTTTGATCAGGGAAATCCAATACTTGAGGTCTGGGCTTTATGGACGAGCAAGTCTAGATTAAGGGAATTAACCACAGTGGATCACAACTAATAAAACGGTGCCCGGGCCCCACCGCAGCGCAGCCCTGGGGGACTGGGGTGCGGGTGGGGGTCGGCTCGCTGCTGCCCAGGGTCCCACGGCCCGCCACCACGCCCCCCTCCTCCCAGAGCAGGGCAGTGCAGGGAGGCTGAGAGCGTGCGCCTGCGCCTTCGCTGCACAGGCCAACACGGAGTGGACTTTTCCTACAGAAATAGGAACTCCCAGATGATCCATTTATTCGCACGTTTCTCCATGCACTCATTCATCCATCAAAGCTTTATGATGAAGAGCTGTGGTAGGCACTGTTGTGGGTTGAATTTTGTCCCCCCCAAAGGATAAGTCCAAATCCTAAGTGCTGGTCCCTATGAACGTGACCTTGTTTGGAAGTAGGGTCTTTGCAGATGTAACCGAGTTAAGATGGGGTCCCACTGGGTTAGGATGGCCGTGGGTCTAAGACTGGTGTCCTTATAAGAAGAGGGGACAGGTAGGGAAGAGAACATGTGATGAGAGAGGCCAAGACAGGGATGATGCAGCCACAGGCCAAGACATGCCAAGGACTGCGACAACACCAGAAGCTGGCGGCGGGCACGGAACAGATTCTCCCTTGAGCTGGCAAGAACGAACCACCCCCACTGACACCCTGGTTTTCTCTGTGAATAAAAGAGGCCCAGCCTCTACCTGCAGGAGCCACCTATGTCCCTGGGAGACAGATAAGGATGCGGCTGTTGTAATGTGATGGGGTGAGCTCTGGGAAAGAGAGAGCTCAGGGCCATTTGAAGGGCAGAGAAGGAGCGCCTAGCATGGAGGTATCGTGGAAGGCATCCAGGAGCAGGTGAGGTTTCGGTGGAAGCATAAAAACGATTGGAGTTGGCCAAAGACTTCTGTGAGAAGAAGAGAGAGAGAGAGAGAGGTGACGCTGTCTGGGAGACTGGTCAGGGAGGACCCTGCAAGTCAGGGGTTATCTTGTGGGCAGAGGGGAGCCATGGGGGCAAGGGGGTCAGGGTTGTGTTAGAGGCTTTTCTGTCAGCTGGGTATTAATTGGAGCAATGCTAAGTGTACCTGGGGGTGCCTCAGGCAAAGTACCCGCCACTGTAGGAGTCTCCCTATTAAGGGCTGAGGGGTCCAAAGCCCCGTTCCCATCATCCCTCACTCCTAAAATGTGGGCAACATGAGAAAGGGACTTCCGGTGAGCCAGGCTCCCAAGCCATGCAACTGGCCACAAATTCTCACCAGGAATTTGCCAAACACCTGCCAGGTACAAGTCCTAGACCTACCTCAGCAAGCTTGGCCCCTGCTGTGCAGGAACGTTGCCAAGTCAGAAATGTCCCCCAGGTTGCAATGATGGAACACAAGACTGCTCTACACAACGCAGAGTCAAGTTGTGGTCAGAATAGGGCCCGAGGAAAGAATTCCTGATTGAGGAGGTAAATTTTAAGCTGGGCTGTGAAGCAGGTGATTTCACTAACACAACAATAAGAAGTTTGAGAATTCATTAAGCACCTACTGTATGCAGCACTCACTGTGCAAAGGGCTTTGCAAACGGCTACCTCTTCTAATCCATGCAACAGTGGATGCCACATCCAAATTATAGATGAGAAAGTGGGGGTGTAGGTAGGTGACCTGATTAGGTCCCATAGCTCTTGAGTGGTGCAGCTGGGCTGGAAGCTTGGCTCTTTCTTCATCTGAAGCCCGGGTACTTAATTAACCATCCACCACACAACCTAACATGCTCTCCTTTCTCCTTTCTGAGTTTTGAAAGAGAAGATGAGAAAGGGAGAGTCAAGGAGAGGAGATGCAAATCAGCTTTAATTAAGGAGGGTAGTGGACGGAAGGGAGTGCTCGCCCTCATGCACCCCCATGACCTGATGAGCATCATCCCAGGGTCTCCCCTGGAAGAGGTGCCAAGCTCATCCGTCAGCAGCTGATGGGCCAAGTGGGAAAGTAAAACCCAGACACTAATTCATAAATATCCAGTCCTTTTCAAGGAAGAGCCACTCCGGGGTTTGAGAAGCAGGAGAGAAATCGACCCTTGAAGTCAAGTTGGATGCTTTAGGCAACAACCCCCACCTGGTATGATCTATAGGGGAAATTTCTTCCTAATACATTGTGGGTCCTTCCTTTTTCCCTCCTTCTCTCTCCCTACTGCACACATCATAGCAGCAGGTTTTATTGGAATAAGAAAACTAGAGGGTGTGGTGGGCACCCCTAAAGATGTCCACATCCTAAGCCCCAGAACCTATGAATATGTTATGTTACATGCAAGGGGGAGTCCTGGTAGCCGATGGAATTAAGCTTGCTGCTCAGCTGAGCATAAGGTAGGGAGATTATCCTGCTTTATCTGGGTGGGCCCAATATAATCAGGAGGGAGGAGAGGGGAGGGAGGGAGAAGGGTCAGTGTCAGAGTCATATGATGTGGAAAAGACCCCACCAGCCATTGCTGCTTTGAAAGAAGAAGGAGGCCATGGGAGCCTCAAGAAGCTGGAAAAGACAAGCAAACGGATGCTCCCCTAGAACCTCCAGAAGGAACACGGTCCTGCTGGCACTTTGATTTTAGCCTGGTGAGACCCATTTCTGACCTCCAGAGCTACATATCCCAAGAACCCAGCACAGTGGGCTGCTCCAATATAGCCTGTGAGTAATCTAGACCGGTCCTTCTTCCCATCTTGCTAAATATCACCACTATCTCTCCCAACACCCATGCTAGAAACTGAGTCTACTCATTCATCCCCCACTCTGGGCCACCGATTCTACCACCTCCGCAGTGCTCACATCTACCCCCTCCTCCACATTTTCACTGCCCAGGCCTCGGTGAAGACTCACCGCATCTTGTCTGCAGCACTGCAATGGCCTCTGTGAAGGTTAATTTTATGTATCAACTTGGCTAGGACATGGTACCGGGACATTTGGGCAAACATCAGTCCAGACATCACCATGAAGGCATTTTTCAAGATGAGATTAACATTTGAATCAGTAGACTGAATAATGTAGATTAATCGCTATAGTGTGGGTGGGCCTCACCCAATCAGGTGAAGGCCTGAAGAAAAAAAGACTGAGGTCCCTCCAGGAAGGAGACATTCGGCTCCAGACTGCCTCCAGACTCGAGCTGCAACAGCAACTCTTCCCTGGGTTTCCAGCTAGCCTGCTGGCCTGCCCTAAAAACTGAATTTATCAGTGCCCAAAATCACATGAGCCAATTCCTTAAAATCTCTTTCACTCTGTTTCATTCTCTCTCTCTCTCTCTCTATATATATATATAATGATAAATATATAAATACATAATATATGCATTTATATTTAAATAATATAATAAATTCTTATTTAAATAATACATATTATATAAACATAGTATTTATATACATATGTATAAATTATAACTTAAAAATATAATTAAAATGTATAGTTTTTAAGTTATAGATTTGTATATAAATTATATATATATCCCATATATTTAAATTATCTATATTTATTTATTATGCATGACCCTGACTCAGACTCAAATCCAGTCTCCCTACCTCAAGCCCTGTTCTTCCATTCTGTTGTCCCTTCTGTGTCTTTACTCACAAAGCTTCCTTTGCATGGAATTACCTCCCTCCCAATTCCTTTCTCCTCCCCCCCCACCTCCCTGCCACCATCCCCCTCTCCCTCACTGCTTGTCCCAGCCCCACATAGAATCAACCATCCTGAGTCAGTCAGGGTTAGACTCACCCCAGCTGATGTGACCCCAAAGCTCACGCTTTTAACTACAGTTGCTCAACAGTAACCTAATTCAAGTGGGCACTTTGTAATTGTGGAAATTTCTAGCATATATTGAAGGAGGCAAAGTCAGGGAAGTAGTAAAAGGAGCCCCCCTGGACATCTCCTAGCCTAGACAGTTATTGGCTCGGGGCTCTTCTTGTTCCAACTACCTTCTTTCTTCGTCTCTTGCATCATCTTAAAGCAAATCCCAAACATCAGACCCACTGTCAATTCATTCGTAAATATTCCAGAATGTATCTCTAAAAGGTAAGAACTTCTTGCTTTAACATAACCACAATACCATTATCACACCCCCAAAATTTAACAATTTAACAATACTTTCTTAATATCAAATGTCCAGCCTGGTGTTCAGACTTCTGCTTATCTCAAATATGTCATTCATAGGGTTGTGGGGGTTTTTGCTTTTGTTTTGTTTTCAGTTTTGTTTTTTGTTTTTTTTTAACTGGTTTGCATCAGGATCCAAATAAGCTCCAGGTAGTTCCAGGCACAGATGTGTGGCTGATATGTCTCTTAAATCTCTCTTAGTCTCTGGGTCTGTATGAGTTCCCAGAAAAGCAGAGCCAGAGACAAGGATTTGGGTACAAAGAGTTGATTTGGGAGGTGACCCCAGGAAGCATGGCGAGGGACTGCAGAAATGACCCAAAGAAAACACAAGAGCCAGTAAAGTGCATACTAATAAACCATAGCCATTTGGGGCAACTGGAGCTCAGTAGCTGGGGACCTCCGAGACTCTAGAGCCCACACTTCACGACTGTCCACCACCTCCCATGTCCTCGTTGAAGGTTGCTCCTGGGGCATTAACACCCCAGCACTTCCTGCCTACCCCCTAGGCAGAGCCAGCACATTTCAGCCACCGGAGGGGACCCTCAGGCAGAGACAGGACACAGGAAGTCATTGGTCTGTAAGAAGCTGTCTGCAGCTGTCCTCAGGGCCACCCGCGTGAGGATGCACAGGACTGTGCCAGCTACAGTCTCCATTTTTAATGCGCATTGTCTTCCCTGAAGTACGTAAGTCATTTTTTGGTTTCCATTTCTGCTGTAACAAATAACCACAAACATTGCCTTAAAACAACACAATAATGCTTACAGTTATGGAGACCGGAAATCTGGCTCGAGTCCCAGTGGGTTAAGATCAAGGTGGTACCAGGGCCGTGCTCCTTCTGGAGGGTCTAGGGGAGAATCTGTTTTCTTGCCTTTTCCGAGCCCATGGGAGTCGCTTGGCTCACAGCCCTCTTCCCCATCTTCAAAGCCAGCGGTGGTCTGTCAGCAATCTCTCACATCACATCACTCTGAAACTGACTCCCCCTTCTTCTTTCACTTATGACCCTGGACCCACCCCGATGACCCAGGAACATCTCCCCATCTCAAGGTCAGCTACTTAGCAACTTCAATCTCATCTGCTCCCTTGTTCTCTCTTGTAAGTACAGAAGAAACATGATACTTAACTATATTCACAAGTTCCAGGGATTCGGATGTAGAAATATTTAGGGGCCATTATCCCGCCTGGCACAGGTCTTTTGTTCCAGAGAATATCCACAAGCTGGAATTTTGCAGGTGTTCCCCCCACGGTGCCATTTTAATGTGTTCCTCTGTCCTCTGTATTTTCTGCAAATTACAGTGGAATTTAGAGACTTAATTAGTTCGAGGATGGTTTATTTTTGGCAAGACCATGTTACAGTGGTGTTAGGAGTGGGCAAGTTTTAAAGAATTATAGTTGGCCCTGGAACCACATAGGTTTAAAATGTGTGGGTCCACTTATACACAGACTTTTTTTTTTCTCTTCAATAAATGCAGTACAACACTATAAATATATTTTCTCTTCCTTGTGATTTTCTAAATAATATTTTCTTTTCTCTAGTTACTTTACTGTAAGAATACAGTATATACTACCCATAACATACAAAATATGTGTTAATCGACTGTTTCTATTATTGGTAAGGCCTTTAGTCAATAGTAGGCTATTAGTAGTTATACTTGGCGGGAGTCAAAAGTTAAGTACAGATTTTTGACTGTGCCAGGTGTCAGTGCCCCTAACCCCAATGATGTTCAAGGGTCAACTGTGCTAAATGGACTGAGAATTTACAGCTGCTTCTAATCCTCCTGGTGCGATTAACAGGTGTCCTCCTGGTGCAATTAACAGGTGTCAGAAGTTGGACTGGGAAAATTTTTCAAAGAAAGACATCAGGGAATCAGAGAGTTATATTTCTTTTATTCTTTGCACACACACAAAAAGTACTTTCTATTCCAACATTTATGCAAAAAAAAAATCAAGAAAGAGAAGAGGCTTTCAAAAAGTTTTGTATAGCTCAAAGTAGAGAAAGAAGAATTTCCTAAACAAGACAAGAAATTTACAGACTCATCAGTCTGTGATTGAAAGTTCTAAAAATGTTACATTTTATCTGTAACTCAATTTTCTGAGCACCAAGGGCTCTCGGGTTCTGAAAAAGATGCCTAGAACCACACACCCAGGGGATGGCTTTGGCTCACGTCATGATCCCAGGGTCCTGGTATCTGAACCCCCCCATCAGGCTCCCTGCTCAGCTGGGAGCCTGCTTCTCCCTCTGCCCCTTCCCCTGCTCGCACTTCTCTTTCTCTCTCTCTCATAAATAAATAAAAATATTTAATAAAAATTTTTTTAAAAAGAATCATACCCACAGGAAGAAAGATTCCCAGACTACATTCAAAATAAAAGTGAGGCAAACCAAAACCACAACAAGATACCACATCACACCCATTAGGATGGCTACTATCAAAACATTTTAAAAATTAAAAAAAAAGGGGGAAAGAAAAAATAACAGGTGTTGGTAAAGATGTGGAGAAACTGGAGCCCTCCTGCTTTGTCCCTGGTGAGACTGGAAAATGGTGCAGCCTCTGTGGGAAACAGTATGATGGCTCCTCAAGAAACTGAACACAAAACTACCATCTGATCCCGCCATTTCCACTTCTGGGTACATACCCAAAGGAATCGAAAGCAGAGACCCAAATAGACGTATGTACATCCAGGTTTCTAGCCACATTATTCATGACAGCCACAAAGTGGAAACAACCCAAATGCTCATCAACAGATGACTGGATAAACAAAATGTGGTCTCTACATACAATGGAATATTCATCAGCCCTAAAAAGTACGGAAATTCTAACACATGCTACAATGTGGATGCACCCTGAAGACATCATACTAAATGAATGAAGCCAGACACAAAAGAACAAATACTGCATGATGGCGCTTTGATATGATCCAGAATAGTCAAATTCATGGAGACAGCAAGTAGTGGTGGTTGCCAGGGGCTGAGGGAGGGGAGAGTTAGGAAGTTACTGCTTAAGGGGAATAGAATTTCACTCTGGGATGATGAGAAAGTTCTGGAGATGGATGATGGTGACGGTTGCACAACATTGTGAATGCACTCAATGCTACTGAATTGGGTACTTAAAATCATTAAAACATTAAATTTTATGTTATGTATATTTTACCAGAATAATAGTAAAAAAAAAAAAAAAGAAAAGAAAAGAAAAGACACACAGTTGTGTCTCATTTCCTTACCATAAAAGCCCATTTCAAAGTCAGACCAGAAGAGTAACCATGTGCCAAGGGACATGTAAAGAAGAAATCGTTCCAGGCAGGATGTTCCAGGTGAGGAAGAATAACCACATGGCCCACACCAAGACTTATTTTTCCTTTTGTTCTCTGTTTGCCACTCATGCTTCCAATTTTCTAAAATTGCTACATCTCTGGGTTTTCAAATGTCAGAGACAGAAGATTTCTCCCCATACAGAATCTTCCAGAACCCTGTCATCAGATTACACGCTGGTTGACAAGGCTGTTTGTATTCATCTATATCACAGATGAACATCATATTTCACAGCAACTGGTCTTTTAAAAAAGAGACAGAGAGAGAGCCACTATAGACCAAAGGACCTCGACTTGGCCAAGAGAGTGGAAAAAGAAGCCAACAGAAAGGGAACATGTTTTTCAAACAGCTTTTAAGATGGGAAGAAGAGTTGCTGGGGATAAAATGTGGATTCTGTGGAATGAAAGCAACATGATCTAAAGGATGGTGTGGATTCACTCACTCCCCTAGACCGAGGAGGGACGGGTTGGGGGTACACTTGTGAAATCTAGCATGGTGACGCCAGCAAAAGAACTTCACCACCACTACATAGATTTAAGTAATATAGAATTGTTGGCTTTTTGTTGATTTTACTAGCTAAAAACATCCAATCCATATAGATATGCAGAAATTAGAAAAGAGGCACTTCATAATCCCATCACATAGAGAAACCACCATTAACAACACTGGGTAAGTTCTTTACAAATGTTTTTACTATGCAGAGAAATATATAATCATATATGATCATGTATATGTAAAAAAGTTCCCACATATATGATCATATGTAACATATAAACTATAGATCATATTTTATAAACAACAGAAATGAGTCTCTCACAGTTCTATAGGATAGGAAGTCCAAGATCATAGTGCTAAATCTGGGTTCTTTCTGGTGAGAAAGAACACTAATGCCATCGGTGAGGGCTTTGTCCCCACCCCAAGACCTAATAACCTCCCAAAGGTCCCACCTTCTAATACCATCACCTTGGGGCAGTGGGGCGGTGGGGAAGGGGGATTAGCTTTCAACATAGGAACTTGGAGAGGGACACAAACATTCAGACCACAGCAGAAGGGGAGACAGCCAATAAAAGCTCATTATCAGGGGTGTCACAATTTAATGAATATGGGTTTCCTTTGGGGATAATGAATATGTTCTGGAACTAGAAAGAGGTGGTATTGGACAACATAGCGAATACACCAAATACCACCGAATTATTCACTCTAAAATGGTTCATTTGTTGTGTGAATTTTGCCTCAATTTTTTTTAAAGTGCATTTATCAAACCAACCACTTTATTCATTGACTCTATCACCAAAGGGCATTGAGTATGTTTCCAGCTGTGGCTACAGGGGCACTGGGTACGTTCTTATTTTTCTTGGGTATATACCCAAGAGAAAAATGACTAGAACAGAGGAAGTATGAATTTTCATCATGAAGATATAACACGAAACGTTTTTTCCAAAGTGGATGCACCAATTTGAATTCCCTTTGCACTTGACATACTTTCTAAGCCTTGGCTTGTCAGATTTTTTTCTTTTTTTAATTTTTGCCAAACAAAATAGTGGAATGGAAAAGAGTATCCTATGCTGGTCCTGATTTGCCTCATCATTTATGATGCTCAACATCTCTTCATAAATTTATTAGTCACAAATGTTTGTTCATTTGATAGCTCTGTTCATGCATTTTGCCCACTTTTGGGTTGTTGAGCTATACTTCTTGATTTCTAAAAACTCTTTCCATATGCTCGATAATGCTCTCCTTTCTTAGCTGTGTGCATTGTACCGTCTCCCAGTTTATAATGTGATTTTAACCTTTTAAATGTCTGTTGATGAGCAAAATTCTCAATTTTAACAGTCAAATTGATTGGTCTTTTTTAGTTTTTAAAAAATTAAAGATATGATAGGGACCTAATAGAATAAACTATGGTACATCCATGCAATGGAATATTGTAGAGCTATTAAAAATTATTTTGTTGGAAAATATTTCTTGAAACAGAAAGATGTCTGTAAATTAATGTTACGTCAAAAATAAGCATATCACAAAGGCAGTAGGTATAACAAGATCTCACAGTATGATATCTTTTAAGTTTGATGATACACTACATTTTAAGCTTATGGACAAACAAGCTGTCTCATTTGTTACTGGTGGATGGTATAAACTGATACAGTCTCTAGGAAATGCAACGTGACAATGTCTATCCAAAATTAAAATATATGTATATAATAGCCCCCCGCCGCCATTATCTGTGGGGTATATATTCCAAGGCCCCCAGTGGGTGCCTAAGACCACGGATAGTATGGAACCCCACATATATTATGTTTTTCCCTACATACACATACCTATGATAAAGTTTAATTTATAAATTAGGCACAGTAAGAGGTTAGCAACAATAACTAATAATAAAATAGAACAATTAACACACTATGATAAAAGTTGTATGCATGTGCTTGCTCTCTCAAAATCTTTTTTTTTTAAGATTTTATTTATTACTTGAGAGAGAACATGAGCAGGGGGAGGGGCAGAGGGACAAACAGGCCCCTCCTCCCCCCACTGAGCAGGGAGCCCAACTCAGGACTCCATCCTAGGACCCTGAGATCATGATCTGAGGACGCTTTACCGACTGAGCCACCCAGTGCCCCTTTCTCAAAATATCTTGATGTGCTGTACTCACCCTTCTTCTTGTGATGGTGTGAGATGATAAAGTCCCTCCATGATGAGATGAAATACAAGGATGTCATAGGCATTGAGACACAGCATGAAGCTACTAGTGACCTGCTGATGTATTATTGTCAGGATCACCTGCCTTCAGACGGTGGTTGACCACGAGTACTGAACCCATGGAAAGAGAAACTGTGGATAAGGAGGGACTACAGGACCTCTTCTGGATGTTTACCCAACCAATACCCTCCACGCAATAACAGGGCAGCACTGCCTCATAGCAAAAGAGAATAGTCAGGAACCAGCCACGGGATAGAATATGAGGTAACTCTTGAAAAGAACAAAGTAGTCTATATGTATTGTAATGAAATCATCTCTGAGGCATACTGTTAAATGAAATAAGCAAGAGGGTATGTTGTGATATCATTTGCATTATAAATATTTGGAGGGATGTGAATTCTTTGCAGGCATTGTTTGCATAGAGTATCTCCTGAAGGAAGCAGAGGAGACAAGTAACTTATTGCTTCCTAGGGGGGAACCCGGGTGGCTCACCAATCTTATGGTACTACATATTACCATATCCACTGGAGATGAGGAAACTCCAGTGCTCCAAGAGCACTCCCAAAGCCTCAGTGGGGCAAAAAGAATCATACCAAATCATCTCTACTAATTCACTCCAAGTTTCTTGATCATTTTCTCTGCCCCAGTCTCTATGGGATAAAAACAGCACCTATGCTATGGAGTTGTTTGGTGACTAACTGAGACCCGGTAAGCAGGACTTGGCTTCCAGTGGGTGCTCAATAAATAGGAACTAGTTTTTATAACAATATTCATTTGTACGATGATTTATTTTGCAGCTTATCTCATTTGGTTTTGCCAACAGCTCTGTGCATTAAATAAAGCAAGAATAGTTTCCGTCATTCCCATTTTAGGGAAAATGGAGACGCAGAAAGTTAAACCCCTAGGGGCTTCTCACCCAGCTTGGGAGAGCGCAGAGGAGGCTTCGGGAAGTGGTGGCGCCTGACCACAGGCTCTGGCACTAGACAACTGAGATCCAGTCCTGGCTCCGCCCCTCACTTTCTGGGGGACCCTGAGCAAATTACTTAAGCTGTCCATGCTTCAGTTTTCACATCTATGAAATGGGAACGATAAAAGTACCACTTCATGAACTGGGAAGACAAGCTAATATATGTTAATTTCTGCAACCCCTTTCTCCCTTAAAAAACATAGATAAGATCACGTCACTCTTCTCAAACCCTTCAGTTGGGCCCTTTCTCAACTTGGGATAAAAGCCACAACTCCTTACAGAAGGGTTCCATGAGGCCCAACATGGCTTGTTGGTCCAGCTACCTCCCTCTCTGTTCTCATCTTTCGGCTCACCCCTCATCTGGATGCCTGGCTGTGCATCCAACACCCCACGTTCTGTCCTGCCTGCCGGACTTTGGACATTTTATTCCCTCTGCCAGGGATGGTTTTCCCACAGATGTCGTGGGGCTTCCCTGCCTCTTCGGACCTTCACCAACCATCTTCTATTAAGCCAGCCAGCCTCCCCTGACTGCCTATCTCCTTATCCTGCTCGATTATCCTTAACCAGTACTTGTCCCCATCATGGATCTCTTTCCATGCCGATTCATTTTTCATCCTTAAACATAAGCTTGATGGGGACAGGGATGTGCTCTGTTTGGTCCGTGGCTGCATCCCAAGCACTTAGGCAGGACCTCGTGCCCCTCGGACCCTCCATAAGTGACAGCCCTCCCAACGTGTCTCAGGCAGTGGGCACAGCCTGAACAAAAAACACGGCAGAGGGGAACCAAGCATCCTCCCCACTGGCAGACATGGTGGTTCCTTTGAAAGGGCTCCTCCACCTCAATTATGGGAAATGGCCTCTGCTTACCATCCAAAAGTTTGTGGCCTTGATTCCTTGGAAGCCCAGCTAAAGTGCTTTGGGTCTGCAATGTGGTCTGAGCCCTTCTTCATCCCCTGCTCTGTGCCCTCCACCCCAGCTGCTGCCTCAGTGCCCAGCCCCCAAAGGCTAGGCATCCAGGGGGCCAGAGCTGCTACTTTCCCCTCCGTTCTAGCCAGCAGCTCTGGGGGCCTTGTGAGGGCCTGTATCTGACAGAAAGAGGGAAAGACTTTGGAAAGGCTTTTCCTCCCCAGAGGAAAGCTGCCTTGTGGAGCATTGACAACTGACAGCAAATAAACAGAAGAAAAACCAGAAAGGGCCTGCATCTCTTCCACCCCTTTAAGAAAGACACCTCGGGACTCTGGCTGGAGGTTGCAGCGGAAAACCAAACACACACAGAAGGGTTGGGCGACCAAATAAAGAGTCATTTATTAAGGTACTTGTCTCACAGCCAGAAATCAGCATGGGGGACGGGGAGCCTCCAGAAGAGGCTGCCATCTTTAAAACCAGAGAAGGGGACAACTTGATTTGAAACCCTTGTCTCCAGACGGGACCAGTAAAAAACCCAGGCCCTCAGCCTGGTTCCTAACCTCACAGGAAAAAGAGTAGCAATGAACAGCTTTCTGGAACCTGCCAGGGTTCCAGATGGATGGATGGATGGGTCTAAGATGGTAGCCCAGTGGCACATCTTCTTTCTGCAAAGGGAGGCCGTCTTTGCAGTGGAGCCGAACAAGGTCTGAACAGGGATTTCCTGGCCACAGCTCTGGGCAGCATATCTGGGATGGGGCTTGTCTAAGAGCGCCTGGCTTGGGCACCGTGGCTCCTTTAGAAGCTTCATGAGCTCCCCTTCCATGGATCCTGGGCAGGGCTGTCTCACTTGGCCTGGAATATTCTCTCCCTACCATACGCTGCCTCCGACCACCACCATCACCACCCCTTGGCCGGACAACTCCTTCTCACCCTTTAGGTCCCAGTCACCAGGGAAGGCTTCTCCGACATGCTTACATGCCTTGTTAGGGGCGCTCCTGTGCCTCTCCCCCTTCCCAAATTGCACATACAAGTGCTTATCACTGCAGCATCTCACATTTATATACAGGGGACTGTCTGTTGCCATTCTTCCCCGTGGCTCTTGTCGTGCTCAGCATCATTACCATAGTGTATGACACAGAGTGGGCCCCTGATTCATGTGTGTTCGGTGAACAGAGAAATGGAGCCTCAGGAAAAAAAAATGCAAATATACCTCGGGCCCCTCAGCAAGTACCCAAGCCCTTGAATGTATGCCTGAATGAATGAAATGAATTAATGAATGGGTGGGTGAATGAGTGAGTGAGTCAGTCAGTAAAAGAGGGAGAATAAACAGCACTGTCGTCGCCCTCCTGGGTGGCCCGACCAGGGAACACATTTTTCCTGTCTCTCCTTTTCTCTATATGCGGGGAAAAGAGGCAGGAGAGGTGGATATGATTATGACAAGCAAGAGGGGGCATTTCCCCACGGGGCAGCTCTGTCCCTGACCCCTTTCACCTTTGCTTGTTCTGATCTTTATGGGGCTGTCTGCCTTTTGGCATCAAAGGAGACAGCGGGGCCGTGATTTGCCCCACAACAGCTCTATAAAAATGTAATTACTCAATAATCCGCTGTCTGCAAAACAAACCATCTTCCTGTTTCTTCTCCCATAAAAAGCATTTGACAGCCCTGTTCTATCAGCTTATAAAACCTGGAGAGAGTTGACTTAGCCTTCTCTGGAATGAAAACCCTTGAAGGGGAAGAGGCCAAAGTGGGAGCAACATACCTCTGATCTCCCAGACCGTCAGCTGCAAAATGCCTGGAGGTTTCTCCAGAAGGCCAGCAGCAGAGGAAGGCATTTTGGTCTGATGTGGGACTGGAAAAACAAGTGGCGCCTAGGAAGGACAGGTGGTGTGGAAACGCCGCGAGCCCGGGCCTGCCAGAGCCATAAGCAGCATCTTTGCTGCTCCCTGGAAGCTCACTCTTTCGTGTAGTCACTCGACAAACTCGGACCGGGCACTACCACACGCTAGGCATTCAGCTAGGCTCTGAGGGTTCAAGTCCATGATAACATGCGCTATTCTTTCCTGAAACTCCCATCTACCAGATGCATTTCTTTTAAATGATGAGAGAGCACTTTGATGTGAATTTATTGATATGCAAAAGGTGGGTGTATAGTCCATCATCAAATGGATGAAGCCGGTTATAACACAGTGAGGACACTATGGCCCCATTTTCATTTTTTTAATTGAAAAACAAAAGTAACTTGAGGGAAGATTGATAGGATGGTTCCATAACTTGATTATGGAGCTATGTAGTGGGTTGAATCGTGTCCCCCAAAAAGATATGTCCGAGTCCTCACGGGTGGTGCCTCTGACTATGACCTTATGTGGAAATGGGGTCTCTGCAGATGTGATTAATGCAAGGATCAAGGCGAGGTCATCCTGCGTTAGGGTGGGTCCTAAATCCAATGAGAGTGTCCTCGTGAGAGGAAGGAGAGGAGATCTGGACCATAGGGAGGAGGCCATGTGAAGGCAGAGGCAGAGATGCAGCCACAAGCCAAGGGACGCCTGGAACTGGAAGGGAGACAAGGAAGGGTCATTCATAGAACTAGTCACTAAAATTGGTAAATCCCACTGTATTTAAGTTATACTTCAATTTTTAAAGTGCTTAAAAAACAAAGTAAGGATTTGAGTAGACGGGGCGCCTGGGTGGCTCAGTCAGTTAAGCATCTGCCTTGGGCTCAGGTCATGATCCCAGGGTCCTGGGATCGAGCCCCACATCGCGCTCTCTGCTCAGCGGGGAGCCTGCTTCTCCCTCTCCCTCTATCTTCTGCTCTGCCTACTTGTGCTCTCTCTGTCGAATAAATAAATAAAACTTTTAAAAAAAGGATTTGAGTAGACATTTCTCCAGAGAAAATACACAAATGGCCCATCAGCACATGAAAAGATATTCATTGTCATCAGTCGCTAGGGAAATGTCAATCAAAACCACACTTCACACCCACTCGGATGGCTACTGCCAGAAATAAAACTAGTATTGGTGAGAACGTAGAGAAATGGGAAGCCTCGTGCATCATCATCGGGAAAGTAAAATGGTGCGCCCACTGTGGAAAATGGTTGGCTGGTTCCCCAAAGAGTGAAACATGCAGTTACCACGTGATGCCCCAAGTCCCCTGCCAGGCATCTGCCCAATGGAAGGGAAGGCAGGGACCCAAACACGTCATCATACACCAGTGTCCTGAGCAGCATTATTCACAGCAGCCAAAAGGTGAAATGCATCTATTGACAGATGAATGGTTAAACAAAATGTGGTCTATCCACACAAGGGAATATTCTTCAGCTGCAAAAGAAAAGTTCTGGCACCTGCTACAGCAGGGATGCACCTTGAAGACACGATGCTAAGTGAAAGAAGCCAGTCACAGAAGGACAAATACTGTATAAATCCGCTTATAGGAGAGGCCTAGAACAGGCAAGTTCATGGAGCCGGAAAGTAGAATGCACAGGGGTGCCCAGGAGCTGGGGGAAAGAGAGGGGGTGTTAGTGTTTTATGGGGACAGAGTTTCAGTTTGGGATGATGGAAAGTTCTGGACACGGATGGTGGTGATGGCTGCACAACAGTGTGAAAGTACTTAATGCCACCCAATGCAACTTAAAAATGGTCAGAATGGTAAATTTTATGTTATCTATTATAAATAATATAGTATGTATATGTTTATTATATATAATATCTAGTATATTTTGTATAGTTTATTATATACGTTTGTGCAAGTTTTATATAAGCTTTATGTAATATGTTTATAGTTATATATAATGTATAATAGATAAGTTTCATATATAATTTATATATTATATATATTATCTATATATATATATTACATATTTTAAAAGTTTTAAACGGGAGAGATGCCTAGATGTTACCAAGAACTTGGGGTGTTCTTTGTTTTCTTTTTTATACTTCATACTTTTTGGTGTTTCTAATACTTGTTTTACTATGGCTATATATTATATAAAGGGCTCACAGTCTGCTGGGGAGTTAGACAAGGAAATCAGCTATTGCAGTGTATGGTAATATACACACAGAGCTGGGGCATCTAAATTACACTGTGGGGTTGCCATGGAAGGGTCCCCAGAGAGAGCAATGAGCAGGAATGAGACAGGTAAAGAGGTAGGGGTGGAGGGGAGAGGACATTCCATGTGAGAATGTGCATTGAAAGTGCAACGAAACTGCCCAGTGTGATTCTTGGCCAGGCCACACACTTGCTGTGTGTCCTTGGGTCAGTTGGTTAACCTCTCTGTGCTTCAGGTTCCTCTTCTGTAAAATGGGGATAAATAACTGTATTGACTCCAAAGGGTTTTGAGAGGCTTAACTGAGTCAATACATGTAAAGAAATTACAACAGTGTCTAGCATATGGTAGACTATATAAGAATTAGACTGGTTTTTTTTTTTTTTTAATGACTATAAAGGACAGGAAACTTCTTGGAATAGTACAAAAAATGGCTAAAGAAGCCTGGGAAAAAGAACAACATAAGAATCATCTTCACTGAAATGAAAGGCAAATAAAGCCTTGGGGGGTAAAAAAACAAAAGGAAATCTCAAATCTGAAAATAAAGTGTCTTATGATGATGGAATTATGTCTTGGATCAAGATATTTATAGCGAACAAAATTGAGTTAAAATGGGTTTTGACTAAGTGAAAAGATGCTGAAAATGTGTAAAGGAGCCAGACTTGAAAGGCTGACTATAAGTCAGCCCCTTTGTTAGAGAAAGCTCCACTGTGTCCAACATTTGGAATTGATGACTTGGTGGTTTCCTTTGGGGAAGAAAATATCTTGACATTTCCTGGTAAGTCTTCCTTCCTACCTCCTCACTCTCGACAACGTTCTCTATCAGCATGTCACTGCTTGAGCAGTGATGGGTGTGTGTCCACAGATAATATTTGGACTATCAGCCGTTTGGAGGATCAGAGCGATATCTGCCATCTCCAAGAAGATACGAGCAACTTCACTACATAAGCACCTCTGATAGTCATAAATCACCATTCAATAAATTCCAGGATTTCAGAGCTGTGGCATAAATTCCCAAGCCAGAAGAGTAGCATGGAAGCCTTAAGTGCTGGGTTTCAACCCTCTAGACTCCCTGGAACCACTGGCCAGGGTTCAATATGGCTCTTTCATCCTTCCAAGGACTATGGATGGTGTGGTAAGCCAATGAGAGACAGCATGTGGTCTCTGAAGGGAAGCCACAGTGTGTACATCAAGGCTCTTGGATCCGCTTTGAAATTTTGAATGGTGAATCTTTGCTCCTCATTCCTCTGCATTATCATCTTTTAAATGGGTACAACAAGGTTTCATTCTAGCACAAATAAAATGTCTTAAAGTCCATGAGGGAAGGGGGACTGGGTCAGTTTTAGCATATAAGTATTAGGACTTTATTTTGCACTTGAGTGAAAGGTTTGAATCATCCTCATCTATTAGTTATATATTCAGCTTCAAGTAATAGCGTATCTTACTACCATGCCTTAAATTAATAGGAATTCATTTGTCTTACATAACAAAGATTCTGGAGTTGGTCAGCTATGTGTTCTGGTTCAGCAGCTGCTGAAAACAGCTACCACAGCTCCAGCCATCACACCCAAATTCAAGGGGAAAGTGCTGCCTCTGTCCCCTCTTCTTTTGGGAGAACAAAGTGTTTTCCCAGAATCTCTTGCATAGACCTCTTGGACAGACCTGTGTCCCATGCCCTCCTTGCTGCAAAGAAACCTGGGAAATTAGACCAATTATGATTCACAACGAGGGTCTGGGCCCCTTGAGAGTCATTGTACCCACCTCAGAGGCTGCTAGAGAGAACGAAATGAAATGATCCATTGGGCACCGTTGGCACAGTGCCTGGCACACAGCAAGTTATTCCGAGATCACAGTGTGCCAGAGCCATCATTCCTTCTTCTCTTTCCCTTCTACACAAATCAGGGGGCACCTAGATTCATGTCTAACAGACTGTACCAGAAGAAATAAATCAAAGAGTGATGAGAAGTGTAATTCGAAATAAAGACACAGCAACTCCCAGATCCCTTAAAACCAATCATGGTCGGGGAAGGTCTCAAAATTAGACTCAAAGACTTTCTGCCTGTTTTGAAACATGACGAAATTTCTCAAGTGATGGAATTGAGAGCATGTGTCTTGGTTCATTTGAGGCTCGGTGGCCTCATTAAGCCAAATCAATAGGAGGAGTGATTTAAGCAAATGGATAAAAGCTATTCATTATTTAGCATTTTATATTTGCTAAGGGCTGACCCATTCTCTAACCCTACCTGTTCCTGACCCCAAGTTGTTAATTACTTTTTTTTCAGAGCCTCTCACTGATGGACAGTCATCCTTGGGTGCTGGGAATGAGCAGGTGTTCCCATTCAACAGATAAATGAGCGTGGGGCAAGGAGAACATCTCTCAAATGAGGAGACTGAAGCAAAGCATGGCTCATCCCCTTCATCCACTAAGGAGATGAGAACAGGGACCAACGGAAGACTGAGCCAAACATGGGTAAACTGGCCCCAGATCAGCCTAGACAACAACCCACAAATTCCACCCTCAAAGTCCAGAGACCCAGGTCCAGGGATCAGAGGGGCATTAAGCTCAGAAGTTTATTAATAGCAATGACAATAATAAGGATTATAGATATTACAGTTCCTTACTGAAACTTCACTATGTTCCAGGCACTGGGCTAAACTCTGTATTCACCGCAACTTGGATCCCACACCAACCTTATGAGGTAGATCCCATCGTTTGGCCCATTTTACAGATGAACAGACTGAGGCACAAAGGCGATGTGTAACTTGCTCAACATTCCTCGAAGAAGCAGCTGCGGCACCAGGATATGAAACCAAGCTTTCTCAACCCTACCTGTGACAACATTTCTAGGGTTTATAAGGGTTCTGAAAATTCAAGAAGCCTTTGCCATCAAGCTCAACCCACTCGTAGCTTCGGGTGGGGGGGAGTGGGGGGAGTTGTGAATCTACAGACGTTTTAGGGATGTGAACAGGTTTTCAGAAGTTGGGACCCTAAATTTCCACCATATATTGGGAACTTGCTGTTTGCCAGATGATATGCCAACACATTACACACCTGCTCTTCCTTCATGCTCGGAACATACCTTGCGGAGGGAGGGATTCCTACCCACTTCCCAGGTCAGGAGCATGAGCGCCAGACAGAGAAGTGAACCCATGTGTGGCACACGTGTATTCAAGATCGTGCTGTTGTCCTTCCCCACAGAGACCCTCGGTCACTCTGAGCCCTTTATAAACCACTCCTCTTACTGGCCGAAGTCTGGAGGGAGTTTTTATCTCTATGAAAATGGCATAGAGGAACTTGGGAAGACCCAAGCATCCCACCAGAGTCCCCACTCCTGTTACTCTGGCCCCCAACGCAGCTGCCGTGGGTCTCCCAGGACTTCTGAAAACCCCCACGAGTCTGGGATGGTGTGCAAGTGTGTGTGTTTAGTCCAAGTCCTCTGACAAGTGGACCCCAACGCAGGAGCATTCATAAAGGATTATCCTGGGGGGATGTGTGCGTGAGAGCAACGTCTAGGGAGCTGAGAGAGACCGAGAATCATGTCTGACTGGCAGGGGAGGAGACGGGGCTGGAGGGAGCCTGGGTGGAAGATGGACCACCGTGCAGCCTCAGGAATGGTCAGCAAAGCCTCTGGGCAGCCCTAGAGCAAAGTCACTGGCAGAGGACCCCGGTCTCCCAGGAATGGACCTGCCTCAGCATCCTTCCTCGCTCCGTCATTGCTTGAGGCAGCCCGTGGTGCAGCCAGACCTCCCCAAACATCCCGGGGTGTCAGAGCAGCAGCTAGAGCCCTGGAGAAGTTACATTCCCTGTCCTTAAAGGTCTGCAAGCTCATTCTCGTGGCTACCCCAAGTGTCTGGAAGGTTTAAAGAAACTCAAAGCAGGCAAGTGTTCCCAGACAACCCTGATCCGGTCTCTAAAGTCCACCTGCCTTGGGCACTGGCAGAGTCTCACCTGGGACCACCCGGCAGGGATGAGAGCCTCCATCTGGGGATGACATGCACGCGGGTCCTGCAGTCAGCTGTCTGAGCTGGAAAAGCTGGAGCTAGTCCTGGACCTGGGGGAGCGAGGAGGAGATGAGAAGGAACGGAAGTCTCCCTGGGCCCTTTGTCCAAGGCAACCTGGATCCACAGTCCTCCCAGTCAACAGGGTGCTTCTCCTGACTGGCGTGCATCGTAAGAACAGCCTGTGTTTCCCCGAAGCTCACACTGAAATGGGGTCCAAGGTGCTTGTGGTTAAGGGCCCAGGCTTTGGGTCAGACCGATGGGGATTGGAATCCTCACCTCCATCTCAGACTCCCTGGGTGGTCTTGGGAAGATCAAGTGACTCTGCCTCAGTCTACTCATCTGCAAAATGGGCTCGAGGAGATCCCATCTCCCAGGGTTGCTGAGGAAAAATAAAGGAGAGAAAGTGGTTAGCCCTGATTGTGCCCCACCATGCTCACTCAATCAGTGGTGTCCTGAGTCTATTTCTCACATCAAAGAAACGAGAAAATACCCAATTCATGGACTTGTGACACGAAGACAGCGTATACGGACCCATTCACACAGAAACTGGTGTACGGCATTTGTGATCATTACATCAGTTTTATAAATAGTAACCGAAATAATCATCCCCGGACGGAGTGCCACATGAGCCGTCAGCTTGGGCCACTTGGAAGCGGGTCAAAGTTTGGTCAGGTTTATCATCTTCATTACCTGCTTCGTCCAGCATCCCCGTCAGAAACAGGGAACACACTCCGAGAGGCTAAGTTCATGAAGCACGGTTCACAGAGCTGTGGCAGAGTGCGGGGGCACAAGGAGACTGAGCCATCGAGAGCCTGAAGGGTCAGAGGAGGCTGTGGTCTGAGAACCTCGAGAGAGAGCTGTCAGCAGAGGGGCTGGCTGTTAGGAGCTGTGACCTTAAGCTGGGGGACACAAAGGAGCTGGGGAATGAATGTCCCAAACCCCAGCTCCCTCCCATCCTCTGATCCTGCTGGAAAGGTGTGCTGGGGCCAGGTCATGCAGAGCCTCAGAGACTGGGGAGATCAGCCTGAGCAAGAGACAAGGGGCCACAGGGAAGCATGGAGGGCGTGTCAGCAGGTGAGTGACTGTTGCCTTCCATCCCCAGTGGAAAGAGAGGGAGAGAGAGGGACTGTGCGCCTGTGGAGGGAGGGATCTGGTGAGTAGCGATGGAGCTGTGCCTGCAACCAGAGCAAGGAGTGGGAGTGTGTCTGGTATCTAATTTTGGCCGGCGTGTGTGGCCAGGAGCACATGTGTGACCTGACCTGGGAGGAGGTCAAAATGACCCACAAACAGCTGAACATTCCTGATCATTCTATTTCCAAATCCAGGGGTTGTTTCCAGGAGCTCAGCAACTCCTCCCCACACAGAGTGCCCCACTAGCCATAGCCTCCCAGACTCTCCTCCCCCACCCCCCAACCCATCCGTGCCCAAACGAGCACTCAGCCAGTTGCCAAACTGCAGGGGATGGAACAGGGAGAACACTTCAGGACTCTGAAGATGACCCAAGTCAGCTTACTCAGGAGACAGAAACGTGATCCGTCCTCCCGGGGGACAGGCACGGCTCTGGGGGCAATGAGCTGCCAGATATAATTAGACTAAGTCCCAGCAACAGGCTTGATGCCCCGTGCATATCAGCACCCTCTTCCTGGCTTCTGTTTCTGGTGCCTAAGCACCATTGCTTTACCCAAGCCCTGACCTAGAGAGCCTCATGGCAGAGAAGGGCTTGGGGTTTGCCCCTCAATGGATGTGGCCACGGCGGCGACCCTGAAATAATGAATTATAATAATAAAGAGTTCATAATAATGATTGATGATAATAGTGGAGATGATAATAATGCAATCAGGGCGACCACTTTTTAAAAATTAATTTATTTACTGAGAGTGGGGAGGGGGGCAAGGGAGAGAGAATCCCAAGCAGACTCTGCGCTGAGTGTGGAGCCTGATGCGGGGCTCGACCGCACGACCCTGAGATCATGACCTGAGCCGAAACCAGGAGTCAGAGGCTTGACCAACTGAGCCACCCAGGCGCCCCAAGGGTGACCACCTTTTGAGTATACACTTGTGGCAGGTACTGAACGTATGTGACCTCACTGAACCCACCCAGTGATCTCACGGGGAAGGCCGATTATCCCCACTTTTTAGTGATGATGGTGAGGCTCAGAGAACACGAAGTGAGAAAAGCAGAAATTGAACTCAGGTTTTTCTGGACTTCCAAGCACAGATTCTTAACTGCTATGTTATGTCCTACCGACCAAGGGTGGCTCCTGAAATGTCCTGCCATTATTCCAGCTCGTGAGTGAGTCCCAAACTCCAACCTAGGATTTTGAGAACTGGATTTGTTGGATTCTAGCTGCAAATTACTCTACCTTTGTGCTCTGGTTGGAGGCAGGCTTGCAGCTGCGGTGGTAAGTAGGAGAAAGGTACAAAGGAAATTTGGCCCCAATTCTTGGAAGGCACTTGACCTGATGAAGACCATGGAATGAACTGAACTGGACTCTATTTTTGAGGGATGTATTTCTGAACACCTTTCTCCAACCTTTGTAAGAGGACCCTCATGGAAGTACTCAGACCCACGAAGCATATATTGAGCACCTGCTGGACATAATAGGTTGCTATAGGCATTCTACAAAACGCAGTAAGAGACCAAGGGATGACTCCCTGGGAGGGTCTAATCACTCACTGAGGCAGAATACAGTTTCCCCACGTAACACAGAGATGCTCATCACTGCCTGAACTTCTAATGGCTGCGGACTGCTGTTTTGTGGCTCCTAGTGTGGGGAGGTAAGCTGGAGAAAGGGGGTATTCTCATCTCCCAGCTCATGGCATCCACGACTTTCCCACACCCTCACAAAACATTCTCCGTGTCTTCTTCCAGCTCCATCTACATATCCTTGGGATGAGAAAGAATTGCACCCCCCCTCCCTTGTAACTTCAGAGTTACCGGCATCATTTTGGGCAGGAGTATGCATGGAGGCTGATAGAATCTTCTCTGATGGGATCCAGCCAGCCCAATCCCTCCTCTATCAGAATGCCTTGTTTACCCATTAGTGGAGCTTTGGACTCTAGCAGCAGACAGGCTGGCTCCAGGGCATTTAAAAGGTCAAGATTCAAGGGCCCAGGAAGGCAGTCAGCTGGGATTCTGATCAACAGAGTTTCCAAAGATGAACATGGTTTTCTAAATGCACCAGCAATGTGCTCTGTCCTAGAAGAGAAGGGACCCACTGGTCTGTGGTGATCCTCTCCAGGAAACAATCTTTCTCTTCCTCCTGAGATGCCCCATAGTCCTTGAGTGCCTGCCCTCAATCGGAAACACTGGCTGCATCCCTTTGACCTTGGGGAAACATTCTTGGAAAAGCTGTTGCCTTGGAGAAGCCGAGGCAGTAAAACCAAATGGAATTCGGCCCTAGTACTGGAGCCCACGTGGTCCTCCAGAGTAATGGTTCACTCCAACCAGGAGGAATCCTAAGGACTTAACCATAACAAGCAGAGCCTTTAAAAATCCCTTGCATGCCATGGGCATCTCTGCAGAACACTGTCCATGATTCTCCCCTTTCATACGACAACCCGAAGAGGTACTTGCTCTCTTCCCCATGTTACAGGTGAGGCTCAAAGAGGATAAGTTTTCCAGCTAGTTAAGTGGTGGAGTCAGGATTTGAACCCAGGTCTCTAGACCTAGGTTGGCTTCATCCCTATGCTGGGAGGAAACAGCCCCAAACTAACAGCTGGGAGGACCGAGGGGCTGGGGCAGAGAGCTTGGTGGAGCCCACAGTGGAAGGAAAGGCTGTATTTGCTCTTTGTTTGCTTTTCCCAACGCAGTTCAGGGGAGACGGAGCCCTGACAGGCTGAACTGGTCAGACGGGGGTAACACTGTGACCAACTAGAAAGTAGAGGATGACTCACCACTTGAATGGTGTCTGGCTGGCAGGAAACATGGGGAGAGAAGCTTGGTGGCCAGTGTCTTAGAGGAACAAACTCACCTCATTTTATAGACATGGAAACTGAGACCCAGATGAAAAGTGTCCTGCCCAAATACGGACTGGGATTATTGGTTTCCTGGTTCCTAGAACACTTCTTTTTCAAATAACAACCACAATAATAATAAAGGCAGCCACCATTTTACTAAGTGCTTCGGATGTGTCAAACTCGGTGCTAAGCATCACAACCATGATATTGTATTACATTATATTACATTACATATTGTATTATAATTGTGATATATATTATATATATAAATAATATATATAAATAATAATTATATATTAAAACTGGGTGATCTTGTACAAGTCCCTTAAATTATGAGTCTTGGTTTTTTTCATCTGTAAAGTGTGGATAGGAGCAACCAGTTATTAGAGCTGTTATATGTTACACAGATTACATTAAGTAATGGCAATAAAGTATATGGTCTAAATCAATATAAATGGAAGTTCTTACTATGAGACCTTCCTTCTTCTTACTTATCTATTGCTGCATAACAAAACACCATGAACTTTTAGCACCTTGAAACACACATATTTATTCTCTCACAGTTTCTGTGCATCAGGAATTCAGGCAGAGTTTACCTGGGTTCTCTCTCTCCTTCAGAGTCTCCCACCAGCCCACCATCTAGGTATTGGTTAGGGTTGGGGGCTCATCTGAAAGTTCACCTGGGGAAGATACTGCTTCCAAGCTTATAATTTAAGGGGTTTATGTTGTTGTTGGCAGGATCCAGTTCCTTCCAGGCTGTTGGGCTAAGAGCCTCAGTTCCCAGCTGGCTGTCAGCCAAAAGATGCCCTCAACCCTCAGTTCCTTGTCAAATGGGGCTCCCCAATATGGCAACTAGCTTTATCAAAGCCAGCAAGGGAGAGAGTCTGCTAGCAAGAGAGAGGTTACAACCTTATACAATGTAATCATGGAAGTAACATCCTATCCTGTATTCCATATTCTGGTGGTTAGAAGCAAGCCATAGGTCCTGGCCACACTCAAGGGGAAGGGATTACACAACAGTGCGAATACCAGAAGGTGGGGATCACACAACAGTGCGAATACCAGAAGGTGAGGATCACTGAGGGCCATCTTAGTGTCTTTGTACCACACGAGCTGACATTTCCTTCACCTTCTACAGAGGTCTTTACTACTGGCACATCAAGGAGGATGCATCTGCTCTTCAACCCAAAAGAACTGTAGCCTTAAGACCCCCTCCTATATAGCAGACCAGGTTGACCACCAGCTGGAAAGCACCAGAAAATCCAATGTTTTGTCCTTGAAGAACACTGAAAAGAGGCATGGTTTTGCATGATGCATAAGCATGTGCTTCATAATCTAATCAGAGGTGGTGTCTCTCCTAAAGACAGATTGAACCTTGCTTACAAATACTTTTATAAAATAAGGTGTCCTGTTTGAGATCAGGCAGAATCACATAGAACTCAAAATACCTTTGAGCCCAAATTACATTTATTTATCTAGCAAATATTTACTGAACATCTACTTACCACTAGCACTGTTCTCAGCACTGGAGATACTGTTGGTTAAAATAATAATAATAAAATTCACATTCCATTGGCAGAAGCTGGAGGGGGGTGGAAAGAGACAGAGAGTAAAATAAATATACAACACTCTCTGCAATACCAATAATTTATCATAGGTGACTCAGTTATAAAGTTTAAATGTGAAATTTAAAATCCATGGTTTATTTCCAAATATGAGAATTGCTTTAAAACAGTTATTGATAATTCCAGTAACTATTGCCTTAACAGAACAAAGTTTCTCCAAAATGAAATTAATTTTTAAATAACTATGAAAATCTTAATGGAGGTAATAAACACATGAGTATATACCTTTGTAACAATTCATTGAAATGTTCCATTTAGAATTTGTGTGTCTTATTGTTTGTAAATTATACCCCACCAAAAACACAAAAATTCATTTCAGAGAAAAACTACCTAAGGAATAGCATGCCTGGAGAAAAAATTTCCTAATTTGGCAATATCACCAATAGATCACAAATTATCTGAAAATATTGATTATGACCACACAGTCATCTTGCTAAAACGACAGTAAGAAAATACACTTTTACATTAGGAATATACAGCAACTTGTGAATTATAGTTGCCTGTATGTTATTGCTCATCCAAACATCAGCAGCCCATTAACAGAAGACCAAGTCTTTCACGATTATAATTAAAATCAGTCATCTTTGATATTTTCCTGATTTTCAATTATTAAATACCATGTTATTATACACATTTTTTTATTTTGTTGTTATGTATTGTGTACATCAAGATTGGAGCCCAAGACACATTTTATGTAATAGTTTGTTGGTTTGCATTGTAACATTTAAATTTTGGACATCAAGTGTGTGGGTCTCCCAGCTTTTCTTTGTTAAAAAAAAAAAAATTCCTTTTGAGTGTTTGTAGTAGGGCAAGTCTGGGAGGCAAGGGGTTTAGGGAATGGAGAATGATTATGGAATATCAGGTTAGATTCGAATCCAGGGCAGAGGGCAGAAGACTCGGCAGAGAGAACAAAGGTGAAACAGGGCTGTGAGTTAATTGGGGCTTAGCTCTACCATTGTTCAGAGGAGAATGACCATGTGCCTTCCCCTTGGGGCCCCAGTGCACCTGGGGACTCGGGACAAGTGTATCACTAACACTGGCGGCCACCAGCACCACCCAGGGAGCTTGTCAAAATGCAGATTCCCAGGACTCACCCACAGAAAGTCTGAATCACTGGTTCCAGGATGTGGCCCAAGACTAAATTTTTTACAAGGGTCTGCCGGTAAAATTACAATTTACAAGCATTGTTTTCAGAGTAATTCCAAGGATCCTGGACCTTCTTATGTTCTAAATAAGTTGTATTTATGGCATCCTTTAAAACATACATACTCGTGAGCAGTTAGAACCCCCAGGACCTCGGCATCCCGCCTCCGGGAGGGCAGGAATTCACAGGTGTCTCTCTCTACCTCTGGCTAGGGCCAGGCTGTGTTCCAACATCAGACCAGCACGCTGGAGTCACTAGATGTAGGAATCATGGTTCACAGACTAGCAGGAAGACAGTAGTAGTTAAGAACACTGAGCCTGGATAAAGGAATGACAAACTTCTGTAAAGCACCAAATGGTAAAAATTTTCAGCTCTGTGGGCTAGACAGTCTCTGTGGTAATTATTTCTCTCTGTCACTGTGGTACAAAAACAGCCATTGGTGATACACAAACAAATGAGTGTGGCTGTGTCCCAATAAAACTTTATTTACAAAAATGGGCAATGGGCCACATTTGGTCTGTGGGCCGTACATTTACCAACCCTGGCTCTAGATCCAGGTGAAATGGCAGTGAAAGCCCAGCTCCACGGGCCTATTTGCCCTTACCTAAGTCACCCAGCTTCTCCGAGCCTGTCTCTTCATATGCAAATTCAGAAAATGATCATACCAGCTTCACAGTGTCGCCATGGGACCCCTCATGTTTTAAATACAAAGTATTTGGCATCATTCTTGGGACTTGGTACACTATGAGGAAAGTCAGCTGTTACTACTATCCGGTTTAGACGGTCAAGGTCCTGACCACGGCCTCACCCCTTCCCGGCTGGGTGACCTCTCTGTGCCTGAGTTTCTTTTTTATTTTTTTTTTTTATTTTTTTATTGTTATGTTAATCACCATATATTACATCATTAGTTTTTGATGCAGTGTTCCATGATTCATTGTTTGTTCATAACACCCAGTGCACCATGCAAAACGTGCCCTCCTCAATACCCATCACCAGGCTAACCCATCCCCCCACCCCCCTACCCTCTAGAACCCTCAGTTTTTCAGAGTCCATCATCTCTCATGGTTCGTCTCCCCCTCTGACATACTCCCCTTTTCTTCCTCTCCTGTTATCTTCTTCTTTTCCTTTTTTCTTAAAATATGTTGCGTTATTTGTTTCAGAAGTACAGATCTGTGATTCAACAGTCTTTCTGTGCCTGAGTTTCTAATATGTCAAGTCAGAATAATAACAGTTGTGAGAATTGAATGAGATGCAAAGTATGATGCACGTAAGCGCACTCAAAGTTAGCTTGAGTTATTGTTTTTGTTATAGCATAGTTATGAATTACTGTTTTATTATTACTATTTATTATTATATTATCTATTATATGTATTATTCTTTATTATTATCATTATTATTATTATATATCCTTCACAAGCAGGAAAACAGCACCCAAAGCTTTCCCTTTACCAAGAGCCTTTAAGATTTGAGACTTCGGCCCAAAACACTGACTGAAGAAGTGTATTTCTGGGCACCCACACACCAGGTTGGAGACAGCCACACTGAGATCCACAGAGCAGAATTATATTCATCACACTTAGCATTGTCTCTAAATTCTTAACTAAAGATGAAACACAACATCCAGAACCTCATGGGAGCTTTGAGACAGGAAAAAAATGGGGGGGGGGGCTACTTTAATAAATGGATTATTTTTATCTGGTTTTAATCTTAGATTTGCACTGGGTTCATCCTGCCATTCATTTCCAGGACTTGCCATCAGCCTGTCAAAGGCAAGGCTGCCTGGGCAAATGGGCTATTTTTGTTATTTATATATATATACTGAGGTCTATTTTGATGGTGATTCTCCTAACACGCACAAAAAGCCAACATAATTAACTCTGTTCCTTAAAGAAAATTCCGGCGCCTTTTGCAGAAAGTGGTTCTTGAACCTCTCCTCTGGGTCACTACAACACACACACACACACACACACACACACACACACACACACACACACACACAAAAGTCTGAACAGCACTAAAGTAATTAAAGCAGCTGGGATTGATTGGGGTTCTGAGTGACCTTTTGGTAACTTACCTATGCCTGCCATTTAGAGAAAGAATAATTTATGATGCAAGTCAAAGAGCAGAAAACCAAGGCGGACAGAAAGAGAATTCTGATTACCTTCGAGGAGTGAACTGTCAGGAGGGCCCGAGCCCCTTGTGAAAACAGGAACCAAAGCAGTAATCGTCCAGGTTTGCCCAGACACAGGCACCTGTGGCTCCCAGGGTGCGTCTGTTCTTCTGATTTGTAGAATCCAAGAACTTCAGAGCTGGCACAGTCTTTACAGGTCTAAATGAGCCCATCCATTTGACAAATCAGGAAATTGAGGCTCAGGGAGGGGCTGAGTTGCTCCAGAGCCGATTATAGGTCACCTGTCCACGGGTGTGAAGATTTTACCACTTTATCTGGACAATGATACTCCAGATGGAGGGATCTTCAAACTTCAAAATGCCCTTTATTTGTAAATTCTAAATAAGTTTGTCATTAAAGCTACAAATTAGGTTTGCAGAATCCAAGCTCTACAAAGCCACAGCTCATGTTCTGTTCGGTTCGCTATTAAAACCCCAGCCCCTGGAAGAAAGAGCAGTTGGCACAGAGTAGACATTCGATGAATTTTTGTGGAATCAGCTTTCAGGAGAAAGTACCCCTGAACTCAAGAGATGCGTGGGAGATCCGGGGAGGCTCTGTACCAAAAAGGGTGCCCATTGTGGGGACCGAGTCATTGAAATAAAAGATCTAGTTCCAACAACCCCCCCCCAAGACTTCCCTTAATGCATTCCTACAAGTGTCCCACCTTCGCTTATGCTGTTACCTCGACCTGGGAAATGCTTCACCCATCTCTGAAGCTTCACATCGCACCCATAATTGAAACCCCAGTTCGCATGCAACCTCCTCCAGGAAGCTCTTGCTGCTTTCTCTTACATGGAAGCAATCCCTCTCTCCTTCTTTCAAGCTAACGCCCACACAGCCCTTGGGATTTTGTTTAAATGTCTATTTGTCAGGGGAACCTTTCCTGACCCTCTGGATGAGATCAGATTTTCTTACTTTTATTCTCAATAACAATGACTATACTTCCTTTATTATCTGTCCTTCCCTTTTAACAGTAAGTTTCATGAGAATGAAGACTATATCTCTTCTATTTCACTGTTGTATCCCTAGAATCCAGCACAGTGCCTTGACCACAGGGGGCATAAATAAATGGATGGATGGATGGATGGATGGATGGATGGATCAATCAATGAATGGTTGAATGAATCAATTAATGAATTAATCTGTGAAGCAGTGAACAAAACTACAAATGAATGAATAAATCAATGAATTAATCAACAAATCAATGAATCTATGAATTAATCATTTATATGCTATTTATCCAATCTCTGCTATGCAGTTGAACTTACTTCTCAAAGACAGACTAACGCAATGACTGAAAGTGTGTTTTCTAAAGCCAGTCTGCCTGCGATCAAACCTTGACTCTATTTGCCACCTGTGTGATGTTAGGCAAACCTCTTCACATTTCTGAGCCTCAGTTTCTCCGTGGATGAGAACAATCATCCTGCCCACACCTCACAGGACTGTTGTAGGTTTAAATGAGACAATGCATGTAAAGTGCTCAGCACATCACATGTACTCGGTAAATGTTAGGTTTTATTGTTCTGATAGTGTGCTACTTAGGGCAAGAATTGCCAAATTTTTCTTTGGAAGACCCAGCACCTAGCATAGCAGATATATTTGGTTCTCAAAAATACCAAATACACAGATGGATATTTTAAATCTCTCTATATTATGGGAATGTCAAATATGTCAGTGTTATAAATGGAAGCTAAAGGGACATGACAGCTAAATGCAATACTTCATACCGGACTGGATCCTAGAAGAACGCTAAGACAGACATTGTTGGGTCCACTGACAAAGCTAGATCCGAGAGGGTAAGGGAAAGTCTTGTATCAATGTTAAATTTTCTGAAGTTGCTACTGTAATGTGGTAGCATGAGGCTATCTCAATTCTTTGGAAATACACACTGAAACACCCAGGGGTAAAAGGCCATGATATGTGCCACTTACTCTCAGATTTCTGGAAATTATGGGATGAATTATGGGAGCCAGCTTGTGTTATCATTCTGGGTTTTCGAATAATACTCATGTCTTAAAAGTAACCTGATGAATTAATTTCAGGTAGAGAAAGTAGTCGGTTGAGAAGCCTTCAGAAGACGTACACACATGGGTTCCCCTCCTTCATAGCAAACTTTGCTAATCAAGATGGCACTCTTTCTCAATAAATCCAGACGCAGCCTCAGAATCCTTCTTAACACAGCTAGTCCCACGGAGTCAGGCTCTCTGGATGAAATAGTCATAGACTTGACCTCTTTCTGTTCCAGTTGAGGACACATCAAGATTCAAAGCCGTTCTAACGAAGGCACACCGGCCCCTGGAAGGCCTGATCTACAAACTGCAGCTCAAAGACGTCTATACTTTATCCCTCCCAAAGCCTAGCATTGATTTTTCTTTCGTGAGAGGAGATTCTGTGTGTGATAGGAAGATTCTGAGAGTCAGATATCTTTGTGTTTGACCTCCGTCACCTTCCAACCTGGACAAGCCGCTTTGCTTTCCTGTGGCTCAGTTTCCCCGTTTACAAGAAGGAGCCAACAACCCCCAGGCTATTGTGAGGCACAGCTAAGGTAGTGAATGTGAGCATCTTGAACCCTTTCCAACTAAATGATATGATTACGGTGATCATGATTATCATCGTCTCCCTAATCAACTTCCCCCTGTTTCTTCTCTGCAATTACCCCCAGCTAATGGAGTCCTGTTGCTCTTTAAGAGGGGGGAAAGCTGCCTCTGCCCAAAACATTTCCAGTTTGGGTTTTTCAACAACCCACGGAGCTCTCCTGCCTTGAACCTGAAGCATACCAGAGTTTCAAGAGAGCAGTTACATGTCCATTCTCTTCGATTATCACTGAAAGGTTAAGTGCCCCGGCCCTCAGCCCCAGATGCCCATCTAGGGTTTCCATTATGAGCCAAGCTAGAGGAGCTGGGTCTGTGAGTTCGTCTTCCCGCCCTGGCCCCTCCAGCTAATAGAAGCTCGGCCACTCTCCCGAGCGTAAAGCTTTCTCTCTGGGCAAAGCCAGCCAATTTAAATGGCACTCACAGCTCATGCCCGCATGTCATGAGCTCTGAGTACTCCAAGGAGCCGCAGCAATAAAATCTATTAGGTCTCCTTTGTCCCATCTTCTCATGAACTTCTAAGAAAAAGGCACTAAGAGGATCAGTACCCAGAAAAACCTTCATAATTGTGGCTTCTACACAGCGAATGAGGACAATTACCAAGGCAACCGGCCAATCGTTCTGGTTAAGGGCAGAGGGAGTTTAGTCGAGAAGAGGCTGTTTCGAACCTCTATTGCGCACTGTAATCAGAGAGTAACCAACATTTTAAAAGGCCCTTGTGTAAAAACAGGAGGGACGGCAGGGGAGGGAAGGAGGAGAGGGGGGAAGAATTAATTTCCTCTCATTTCCTGCCTGTTCCATTGATTGCAGTCCAAAGGCAAGATGATGCACTGTACCCTTGCACCTGGGGCCACGGGAGCTGGCAGCCGAGATGGCGGTGTTGTCTGATTTTATGGATGCGTTTATTTATTTATTTTCCCCACTGGACCCAGCGTCTGCAGCATAGATCCCGAGAAAGGAGCAGTGAAGGTATCAGTAAAAAATCTCGCAGTGGCTTGTAGCCCCGCAGGAACGAACACAACGCAGCATCCTTCCCAATCCAGCTTCTACCAGCTCAGCTGCTGGTTTGAGCCGATCATATTGTGACAGAAGTCATTTGGTCATCCGAGTGTCTCATGTGAGTTTCAGTTGGAAATCAGGGTCATTCGGGATAAAGCGATAATCGGGACAAAGAGGGAAACAGAAAAATCCAGACACTTTTCTGTCCTGGGGACTCTGTAGATTCTAATTGAGACCAACTAGAGACTAATTGTTTTCTCCCCTGTGCCGTGCGAGGCTCCTGGGAGGGTCGATGGTTCTGAGGAGAATTTGTCTTTGGTACATGATCCCCATGTCCTCAGTCCTAGGTCCTCGCGACCCTGTCTTGGTCCCCCTCCCCAACCCAGCCACGAGCCATGGGCAGTAAAATAAATACTCCACGACCTGCCCCATGTTTGCTCAGATGAGAGAATCCGCAAAGCCTCCCAGCGAAACAAGAAGGTACCTTTTCCGTCAATGAGCGCCCCCCACCCCGTGACAGGAGGTGCAAAGGGAGAAGTGTCCCCAGTGGAAGAAATTCATTTATTCACTCAGCAAATACAGAGCAGACACTATTCTCCTATTTCCTATCGCCATGGCAATTTCCAACTAGCGGAGTCTGTAATTCCAGTTACAGGGAGGTATCAGTAATGAAAATAGTCGTTGTCGTCAAAGTAATCCTAACAGCAAGGAGTAGCAAGAGCGTTTGCTAAGTGTCAGGCCATGTGTCCTGATCTTCCTTAAGCCTCTGGGATATTATGGTCTCAGTCAGGGTCCCAGCCAGAAATAGAAGGCACATCCAAAGGGTTTAATTGAGGAGCATTTAATATAAGGTCTCTCTCTTATTTTCTAGATGTATGTATTGTGTTTCCATTTCCAGCTTTATCGAGATAGAATCGGCACGTAACACGGTGCAAGTGTAAGGCGTACAGAGTGTGCACTGGATACACTAATTGCCACGTGGTCACGGCTGCAGCATTAGCTAACACGTCCATCGTGTCACATGGCTCCCGTCGCTCGTCTTTGGGGAAGAACATTTAACATTTCTTAGCCACCTGCAAGTCTATATACAATGCAGTATTGATAAGTTCTGGGGCTCTAGTAAAGGGTCTCTTTACATAGGTGTGAATAGAGTTGAAGGAAGCACTAAGGGATACTGAAACTTCTGCAGCCTGCAATTGTGGGGAGCCATCACCACCCTCGGCCAAATGAAGGGGAGTAGTGTCCCTAGGCGAGGGGGTGCTAGACCATGGGAGGGGAGCCGCCCAACAGGAGCTGGGGAAATGGGATATCCCAGTCGGTCTCTCCTTCTGCTCTCCACTCTCTCATCAGAGATTTCCACTGACCAGCTCCAACAGGAAGCAGAAGGCGAAGAAACCAGGTGAGAAAGTCCATGCTGAGCAGCCCCCCGGGGCACAGAGCAGGGTGAGAAGGGCAGAGAGATATGGGGGTCAGGAAGGGGCAAATGGAGAACAGCCATCACCAGTATACCCATTGTACAGACAGAAATACTGAGTCCCCAAGAGAGGAAAGAGGTCATTCTGCCAGCCAGTGATGGAGCGAGAATTTGAATGTATATCTAAAGCCATATCTAGGAGGGGGCCTAACATTCCTCGCTCTGAAACACTGAGGGATCTAACAAACATAAGGGGCTGGGACAGTGGCTCTCAGCTTTAGCCTGGAGAAAAGTCACTGGGGAGTTTGTGGAAATGCAAACCCCCAGGCCCTGTATCCAAAGTTTCTGATTCGGTAGCTCAGGGAGTGGGTGTCAGGAAGCACCTCTGGTGCACATGGCCTAAGAACCTCACTCCAGCCAACAGTGGCCCAAGAACACACCGGTATGGGACCTTCTAACGTCAAATGGAATCACTTTGGACAGACACAACGTTTAGGGATCACAGTGGAGTCAACCGAATGGAACCTGACGAAGATGAACAGATCTCCTCTCCCACCTCCCCTGGGACCAGGCCCCTAGTGACCCAAACCGTTCTGCACCTGATCGATTAAGGAACCACTGTGATGTTTTCACCACACTTACTATGTATCCCCATACCTACCAAAGGTCCCTGGGGATTATCAGCAAGCTATTTATTTAATTGTTTATTTATCTCTTTATTTTCCAGCAAGCTTATGGTTAACATAACTCTTCCACAGTTAGCAAAAACACAGATGAAAAAGCAAAGAGGATCCAGCCTTTCTTTGGTGTCTGTGTGATACCAAAAGCAAGTTCCTCCAAACTGGGCAGCCATTTGGCCCAAGGACCTAGCATTTGGCATCTCGTCTGCTCAAAAAGGGACACCCACAGGGCGCCTGGGTGGCTCAGTTTTTGGGCGTCTGCCTTCGGCTCAGGTCATGGTCCCAGGGTCCTGGGATCGAGCCCCACGTCGGGCTCCCTGCTCCGCGGGAAGCCCTGCTTCTCCCTCTCCCACTCCCCCTGCTTATGTTCCCTCTCTCACTGTGTCTCTCTCTCTGTCAAATAAATAAAATCTTTAAAAAAATAAAAAAATAAAAAAATAAAAATAAAAGGGACACCCACTTCTTCTCAGCTCCACCCAATGGGAGCTGTGCAGACTCGAGGACCTACTTTGCTCCCTCTTCCAGTTGTTTAAGAGGACCCAGAAATCTAGATTCTTACATGGAATATTCCCCTCTTTAAATGAAGGCAGCTACCCCAGTGGGCCTCATCAAAATAAAGCAAAACAAAACCATCACAGTGGGGGCCAGGAAACTTCTTGGAGGGCCACGAGTTTGCAATCCCCATTACAGGCTAAGTCATCCAGGGTCCTCAGGCCCTGGGGTAAGGGCCCTAGGCTCTGTCCTGGCCCTGAAGCAAATTCCCCATGTGGCCCTGGGACACAAGTCCCCTCATCTGTTTACCCAAGGGAGATGGAAGATGATAGTCCCAAAGACCCTTTTCCAGAACGTTGGGCTGCCTGATTTGGCCTGCTGTTCCCTCGGAAGTGAAGCTATTGGACCGCAGGATCATTGCCGAGGGATGGCCATGCTTACCTCTTAGAGAAGCTTTCTCCAGGTTCCTCCTACTGTCGTCTGCATCATCCTTGACTGTGACCACCAACCCCCTCTCTCCCTGAGAAGCAAGAAGGTTAACCATGGTTACAGAATAGTTATCAGGAAAAACCTTTGAGGACAAAAACATGGAGCCTCTTTGAGTATCTTCTAGTCCCGTGCAAATAGAAATAATAGTGCACCTTCCTTATCTAGATGCACAACCTGCTGCTGGGTGAGCCAGGATGTTTCGCTACTAGAGTTGTTTCTGCCCATCAGAGCGTCCCTCACGCATTTATAGAAAGTATGCTGGAAATGGCCCTGAGTGATCCCGGCTGGGCCACCCAGAAAGAACCCTGGGTTACAACAGCCCTAGACCAAGTGCAGACTCAGAGTTTTTCTATTTATTCCATCCCGAGACCCAAGCCTACATCGCAGCATCGCCGCTTTTGATGCCAAGATTCGTCCACTGTCCCCCTCCACTGCGGCTGCCCTGTCCAAGCCTGCGTCATGTCCCACCCAGATGACGGTAACAGCCTTCCAACACCCGGTGACATCTTAATCCCTGTGGAGGGCTGGAAATCATGGCAGCAATACTCTGCCACTCTTGCCATCAACACATACAGTCCATAACCCCGACTTGAATCTGGGCTTGCCTTGTCACTTGCTCTGACTAACAGAAAATGGTAGGGGTGGCATCTGGGGACTCCGGAGCCTAGCTGTGATGTCGCATTGGCTTCCTCGTTCATCCCCCTGGCATTCAGCTGCCATGCTGTGAAGGCGCTGGTCCAGCCCCCCCCCCCCCACCTAGCCAAGAGCAAGCCACAGCCTTCTGTTTACAGCAAGAGATAACCAAAATAATGCCTTCTAAATATCCATCCCCGGGGAAGATTTCTGCAATCAGTATATTAAAATCTGATTCATGCAAATCGGTGACTCCCACCTTTGGGGTCAATAAGAGGGGTAGGGGCAGGAGGAGTCTTCCTGTGCTAGTGGGGGGCAGGAGAAGGTCCAAACCCCTTACCCTTCAGGGTCCTGATGTGTGTGAATAGCTGTCATACACACCAGTAAAAGCAGCTCACTCGAGTGGTTGCTGTTGTTTTATTGCAGTAAAATACACACAACAAAAAATTGGCCATTTTAACCATTTTGAAGTGTGCAATGCAGGGGCATTAAACACGTCAACAACATTGAACAACCATCACCACTATTTAGTTCCAGAACTTTTTCACCCCTGAAAAGAAGTCCTGTACCCATGAATGGAAACTGGTGCAGCCACTGTGGAAAACAGTATGGAGTTTCCTCAAAAAATTAAAAACAGAACTATCCTACGATCCAGCAATCGCACTAGTGGGTATTTACCCAAAGAGTGCAAGAACACTAATTCAAAGGGATACATGCACCCCGATGTCTATAGCAGCATTCTCTACAATAGCCAAATTACGGAAGAAGCCCAAGTGTCCATCGACTAATGAATGGATAAAGAAAATGTGGTCCATAGATACAATGGAATATTACTCAGTTATAAAAAAGAGTGAAATCTTGCCATTTGCAACCATGTGGATGAATCCAGAGCGTATAATGCTAAGTGAAATAAGTGAGTCAGAGAAAGACAAATCCTATATGTGGAATTGAAGAAACAAAACAAATGAGCCAACAGGAAAAGAGAGAGAGAGAGAGAGAGAAACCAGAAAACAGACTCCACTAGAGAGAACAAACTGATGGCTACCAGAGGGGAGGTGGGTGAGGGGGTAGGGGAAATAGGTGATGGGGATGAAGAAGGGCGCTTGTGATGACGAGCCGTGGGTGATGTACGGAAGTGTTGAATCACTATACCGTACACCTGAAACTAATGTAGCACTGTATGTTAACTAATGGAAGGGAAGGGAAGGGGAGGGGAGGGGAGGGGAGGGGAGGG
>NW_027397103.1:5788936-5924296 GCF_003265705.2 Callorhinus ursinus | reverse complement strand
GGGGGGGGGGGGGGGGGGGGGGGGGAGGGAGGGAGGAAGGGAGGAAGAAAGAAGGAACCCCATTAAACAGTCATTCCCCACTCGCCCCGCCCTCCAGCCCCAGGTAATCACTAATCTACTTTCTGTTCCTATGGGTTTGCCTATTCGGGACATTTCACGTAAGTAGAATCATATGAGATGCGATCTTTAGTGTCTGGCTTTCACTTAGCGTGTTGTGTTCAAGGTTCATCCATGGCATAGCATGCATCAATACTTCATTCCTTTGTGTGGCTGATTAATAGTCCATCATATGGACAGACCACATTTTGTGGACCCCTTCATCAGCTGATGGATAACCACCTCACAGCTCTTGTGAACAATGCTGCTAGGAATACGCATCACACAAGTTCTGATCTAATCCAGTGGGACTCAACCGGAGGTCCTTGTGCCCTCCTGGGGACATTCAGCCATGTGTGGAGACTTTTTTGATTGTCACAAATGAGAGGAGGTGGGACACCTGGGTGGCTCAGTCCGTTCAGTGTCTGCCTTTGGCTCAGGTCATGCTCCCCAGGGTCCTGGGATCGAGTCCTGCATTGGGCTCCCTGCTCATGGGGGAACCTGCTTCTCCCTCTCCCTCTGCCTGCCCCTCACCCTGCTTATGCTCTCTCTCTCTCTGACAAATAAATAAGATCTTTAAAAAAAAAAAATGAGAGGAGGAGCTATTAGCATCCAGTGACTGGAGGCCAGGATGCTGCTCACACCCTACAATGCACAGGACAGCCCCCCAGGAGAAGCTTGGTACCAGTGCCAAGGTGAGGACACCCCACTCTGACCCGACCTCCCCAGCCTCCACGGAGGCCAAGGGGGTATATCAAACTCCCCTTTAAGTACGGATGCCCCCAGAGCTTCCCAGTCAATAGTAACTTCATCTCCTTCCCAGCCCAGAATCCACGGCCTACTGGCCAGTTTAGAAACACGTGATTCTGGGTTGTTGCTTTTTTTTTTTTTTTTTTAACACCACCATTTCCAAGAGGGAAATCAAAACAAAACTCTCCAAATCAATTTGCAGGTAAAAAAATAAAAGGATATTTCTGATGTTTTTCTAAGCTTTTCATCCTTTTTAAAACAGGGAGGGGGGGTCAAGTGGCCACCGAAGAATAAAAGCAAGTGTTCAAAAGCATCAGTGACCAAAAGTCCGCAGGAAATCAAAACAAACCCAGCTCTCAGTGTGCGTAATTACGGGTACAATCAAGTAATGAAAGCTTTATTAGTTTAATGTGATTCCATCAAGTACCAAAAAGCGGGAAGGGAAAGAAAATGGACATAAAAGAAGAGAGGAAGGGGAGAGACATGAAGGAGGGACGTGAGCGAGCAGGATGGTGATGTTAAGATGCATCTTTAATTAAACCGTATGCTCTGGGTGTTGGACCAGTGTCTACCCCAGGGAGTGGCAGGAGCAGACCCGAACACCTCCCCCAGAATGTGCGCCTCTGTATTCATGCAGCCAATCCGTTTTTGATACTACATGCTTGGCACTGTTTTCGGCAGTGGGATTCCAACAATGAACAAAATAGACCAAAACCCCTCCCTTTCCCCCTGGAACTTACATGCAAGGGGAGAAAACAGACGTTAAACAAAATAATAAGTCAGATGTGTGGTACATTAGGCAGAGAAAAATAAAGCAAGGGAGAGGAATAGGAAGGGTCAGGGGCAGGGCTGTGTTGGGATTCTGGAGCAGGTGGCCAAGGAAGGGATGGTGGACAAGCAAAGAGCTGAGAGAAGTGGAGGGAGCCAAGGGCAGATCTAGGGCAAGAGCATTCCAGGCAGAGGGCAATGGCAGTGCAAATGTCCTGGGGTAGGATGTGCCTGTGGAGGACTAGTGAGGGGGCCAGAGGGAGAGGAAGGCAGGCAGATAATGGAGGCCAGATCCTGTAGGGCCTCGCAGGGCACAGGAAGGTCTTTGGCTTTTACCCTAAGTGAGAAGGGAACCCTTGGGCGGGGGCGGGGGGGGGCCGAGGTAGAGGTTGGGACAAAGGAGGGACACAGGATCTGTTTAGCTGCTGGTAGAGAGGAGAGAGAAGCATGAAGGGGAAAGGGGTGAGACAAGAGAGGCATCTAGGGGCCAAAATGAAGGCAGCACTCTCTCTCAGGGTGCTGGATGCCTCACTTGTTCCCCGCCCCCCACTCCCAGCCCTGAAATGAAGGGCTATCTAGACCTTGATGTGAGGACTCCGCGGTGGACACGACCACCCTAGTCAAGGAAGGACTTGTTGCCCCGGCCACTGGGAGTCCTGTTGGTAGATGACCCCTCCAGGGATGGCCCTTGATGCAGAGAGTGGCCTCCCCCAGGGGTCCCAGCCCTTCCCGGGGTGTGTTTTTAAATGTGGGTTTTAATACGATTGAGGTAGAGTAAAGCCAACAGATCAGGAAATGATGGCCACTGCAAGGATGGTTTGTTACACTCACAGATCTGGGGGGAGGAGGCCCACCACACGGGGCCACTCGGAGAAGCAGCAGGGCCGGTCAGGAGGAACCGGGAACAGGAGAAACGTGGGAGAGAGCCTTTCCCGTAGTTTCCACGGGAAGGAACGTGTGAAGCAGGGTAAGCAGGTTTAGCATCAGCTCATTTGAATAATCTGGCAGGTTCTGGGGCAGAGGGGCTGCCCCTAGCTGTCTGGTACCTGGCCCCGGGGTGATTAAAGCAGGGGGACAGTGGCCCAGAGTGTGAGCGAGCCCACGGAGGAGGTGGTTGGGGTGTGGGCTCTGGATTGGTTGGTTTGCATATGAAAGGCAAGGTCACAGGTGGCCGATTTATTCTCTCCAGGAATTGGCTACTCCTGGGAGGGGCAGTCCCCCAAGGTCCGAAAGGTCCCAGATGTCAAAACATCAGAATGAAAGGTTATGTGTAACACAGGGTGGCCCACATCCAGTCACTGACCCATGCAAGAGTATAAAGGCCTGGGCCTCCCATTTCATTGCTGTCTAGTATTCCACGGATATGTTCCATTCTACTTGTGTGGACATTTGGGGCAACAGGCGGGTCACAAAAGAATGTCTCCAAATGGCCAACAAACACATGAAAATATGCTCAACATCATTAGTCACAAGGGAAATGCCAACGAAAACCCAAATGGGATACTACTCCATTCTCACCAGAATGGCTCCTATTAAAAAGCTGGAAATTACCAAGTGTTGGTGAGAAGGCTTTCTCTTTCACCAAGCCAAGCTGGGTGGTAACCAGGATCCTGGATGAGAAGTCAACTGTGTTCTCCAAAACCAAAGGAAGCCAAAGACAGTACCGATGGATCAGAGAATTCAAGTTAGGAAAGGAGTTCTTCAAATATCAAGTCAGACATCAGGCAAATTCATCTTTCCTCCATCCTACCTCCTGAGCCCCTCACCCAGCGTGGTTTTCCCTAACCAGGCAATGCACCCGAGCACAAGTGAACAGGGGGCCTATATTTTGGCCTCAGCACCAAACCAGAGGGGCAGAGGATGGATGTGCAGTGGCTGACACAGCTGCAGGCTTGAACCCCAAGTCTGGAGAGTTGGTGGCTACGTGGACGGTCGTATCTCTGACATACTGCCTGAGTCAGAACCACACAAAGTCGAGTTGAGGTCAGTTGTTTTGATAGGCATCCAAATGGCTTTCAAAAAATAAAAAATAATTTCAGACTTTACGGTGATGGATATTGAAATCCAAATCCTAAAAGCCTCTGACTACGGTGCTCCAGGTGGCTCAGAGATATTTTTTTTTCTCCTCTTTTAATCTAAATCATGTTCCCAGACAGCACAGAGCCTGGTATAAATTCTCTTCTGTACTAATCTTTTATATACTTTTATGCTTGTCTGAGATGATTGAACATGACTCATTCATGGTTCTGTTTTCAACCACCACTGGTCTTTTCCAGTCGGCAACATCTGGTTTTTTGCAGTAAAAGGTTCCCTTTGTCTATCACATAACTCTGCGGTGTTCTTAGGAGAAGGGGTGTCTACACCAAGGGCTGGTCAAGTGCCAGTAACTGCCATGCGTGGTAGGAGAGCCTGGAACATCTGATCCATTTATTGACGGTGATATGAAATTGGATGTCAGCTGAATGAAAACTGCTAGCTCTGCAGTGTAGACTGGTGGGTCTCAACCTCTTTCCTTGTTTTTGTTGCAAACCCATTTTTTTCCCTACGTAAAACTTAAGGAAAACTTTGAAAATTATTCCTGTCCTGGGGCAGATACACTCTCCCCTTTAATCTCAAGAGAATTCCTGGGGCGCCTTCTCAGAAACATCAGTGCTCCAGAAAGCTGCTTAAAATCCACTTGTGTAGACCGAGTTCATGATATAGTTCTGGTTCATGTGGGTTATCTCCAGAGGATTTTGATATTTCCTCTGCTTTCTGTGTATTTTAAATTCTCCATGATGAACCTTTATAACTCTGTAACCATAAAATAAATCAAACGTCTTAAAGAAAACTAGAATTGTTTGATATTCCTTCAATGTCCCTCATAAAGCATCAAGCCAGTTTCTGGCAATCTGTCCATCGGTGTTAACCAAGCAGTACATGCATGGCTGGGCTCCACGTTGGTACTGAAGATATTCTGATGAACAGGACGGATAGCCACTGACCTCCAAGATCTGACATGTTCATGGCAGGAAGACAGGATGGAAGTGGTTCTGTTCACCATCCATCTCCAGAAGCTCAAGGAACTGCTTTCCATCCCTGCCACTTGGAGCTCCGTGAGTCTAGAAAGCCTAGTCCCAGAGGCAAGATGCTTCCGTCACAGGACTCAGCAACAATCCCCTCTTTAAACTCAAATCTATAGCTGCCCCGGTCCCTTTGGGCAACTTCTCACCAGTTGGCCAGAAGGCAAAGCACTCGCCATGCTGGCAAGAATTTATTTAACCATTCTCCTGTAGATGGAAATCAGGGTTGTTTCCGACTTTTAGCTACAGTGGACAAAGCTGCCATCAGGATTCTTGTACATGACTTTTTGTGAACGTATGTTCCCATATGGGTAAGTATCTAAGAGTGGAATCACTAGCTTGTAAGATTGGATGGATAACAACCTCATAAGAAACTTCTGGTTTCCAAAACAGTTGTACCATTTTACACCAGTTTCCAAAGTGGTTGTACCATTTTACACCAGTTTCCAAAATGGTTGTACCATTTTTACACCAACAAGGTAAATGTTCCAGTTTGCTCCACATCCTTGCCAACATGTAGTATTGCCAGACTGTTTTATTTTAACTATCCTAGGGGATGTGAAATATCTCATTGTGGTTTTAATTGACATTTCCCTGATGGCTAATGATGTTGAGCACCTTTCCCTCTGCTTATAAGCCATTCTTGGATCTTTTCTTCTCAAATGTCTATTCAAGTCTTTTGCTCATTTGATTGTCTTTTTATTATTAATTTATGGGTGTTTTTAATATATTCTGGATACGAGTCCACAGGATATATTTATTACAAGCATGTTTTCCACATCATGGCTGGCTTTTTCATCTTTAATGGGGCCTTTGGTAGGCCAGAGTTTTAATTTTGATGAAGTACAATTTATCATTGTTTCCCATACAGTTAGTGCATTTTGTTTCTTCTCTAATAAATCTTTTGTGTACCCCCAAGATTGCTAAAATATTCTCCAATTTTTTTCCTCTAAAAGGTTTGTGGTTCAGCTCTCACATTTAGGTCTACAATCCTTTTCAAATTCCTTTTTGTTCATCAAGCCAAGGAAGCATTGAGGTTAATATTTTCAAACATTTATCCAGTTGTTCCAGTACTATTGCTTGAAAAGACTTTCCTTCCCTAGTGGAACTGGGGCATTTGCCGAAAATTATATGTGTGTGAGTCTATTTCTGGATTCTGGATTCTGTTCCATTGATCTATTTGTCTATCCTGAAGATCATCTTGCTACTTAGTTTTTTTTCCCTGTCTCACCACATTTCCTTTACCCCTCATCTGAGAGAACTCTCTTAATAAATCACTTGACTCACATTCCCATCACAGGCTCTGTGTGGGGGGAACAGACCTAAAACAACAGATATGCAAGTTAAGAGTTAAATGAGATACTTTTGGGTGCTAATCAGTGCTAGGAATAAGATAAAATATGGTAATACTGAGGAAAGGGACATTTTGAGGCCCACTGACTTACACAATAAGACATCAGGAAGGAGTCCGTGTCATGGTCGGTTCAGTGGTTCAGCAGTGACAAGGCCACAGCTCAGTTTCGTTAATAAAGTTTTATTGGCACACGGCCACGCCCATATGTTCACATACTGCCTACAGTTGCTTTCCTGCCCTAATGGCAGAGATGAATAGTCGCAGCAGAAACCATATGGCCTGCAAAGCCTAAAATATGTACTATCTGGCCCTTTAGGAAAAGTCTGCTGACCCCGGTCCTATTTTATCACTAGACTTTGAAATTTCTTGATGATGGGGCGCCTGGGTGGCTCAGTCATTAAGCATCTACCTTCGGCTCAGGTCATAATCCCAGAGTCCTGGGATTGAGCCCCGCATCGGGCTCCCTGCTCCGCGGGAAGCCTGCTTCTTCCTCTCTCACTCCCCCTGCTTGTGTTCCCTCTCTCACTGTCTCTCTCTCTCTCTCTCTGTGTCAAATAAATAAATAAAATCTTAAAAAAAAATGCCTTGATGACATGCCTGGGGTCAGAAGTAAGCAAGGAAGTACCTAAGACAGGGGTTATGACCTCTTATAACCTAATCTCTTCTCTCCCGTTCTCTTTGAACTGGTAGGTTTTTGCTCTTAAAGATTATTTTACTGTCTTTTTTTAGTGAGCTTCCAGGAGGAAATGATATATACATGTTTTCAATCTACACAGGTAATGATGATTTCTAAAGTATCTAAGGGTCCATAGAAACGAGTCTTCACAAAACTCTAAGATGGACAGTAATTTCTACAGAGAGGAAGCTGAATACACTATATATCATGGAGGCAGGCGTCCCTTTCTGCCCACTTTGGGCCACCGACCATATCAACTCATCAGGAAGATTTTAAGCATCTGGAGCAAAATGAGAACCATGAGAAAAAAAATTTTTTTGTTCTCAAATAAAACCAAACATGCTCATTGTTCTTTATTTGGAAATTGTCTTTCCAACTTTTTTGGTGTTAAAAAATATGCTTTCTAAAAAAAAAAAAATGAACAAATGATGATTTTAAAATGGCAGAGTCTTTTTATTGTTTAGTCTCTGTCAAAACAAAAAGTTGACAAGTTGATGTTAGTCCCTCTAATTTTTCAGAAATTACGCTGATCTAGGAAATACCAAAGTCTGGGAACCAATGTACTAAGACCTTCCCTTGCCCCTCCCTAGAGTGCCATGTTGAGTGGGATGCTGAGGCCCTGTCTCATCTCACAGGAATGTGCAACGATCCACTAGTGATGTCTGCATGAATGCAGGAAGCCCCACCACCACGGATCTGCCTTCTGTAATGAGCATTAATTAGCAGCAAATACACATTGATGGGTCTGGTCTTGAGAGCCGGATGGATCCACAGTCACAGAGCTCACAGCAGACCGTAACCAGCCTGCTCACCAATGCACCCTAAGGCAACAAAAGAGGACATTTCCAGGGCCAGTCCAAACACCCACTGCAGAAACCAGCTTGTCGTCAGGACCCCAAAGTTGATGTCAAAGGCAGAAACAACAGTGTCATCATAAAGTAGACCCCACTTCCCCACAGCAACAGTGTTGCAATGAGTGCCCTTGGCCAATCACTGGGCCCCAACCAAATCAAAGATAACACAAGGTGGCACCAGGCATACGATTATAATATTTCAACGGCATCTAGGATCTTTTTACCCTCTTCCTCCAACCTCCCACCAAAGGACCAAGGTGGGAGTATGGTATCACCTTCTCTCTGTGAGCATGCATGAGCTAGACCGGGTCAGGAATGATTTACAAGTGGAGGTACCGATGACAGAGAAGAGATGAAGGAGGAAGAAGCCTTTGCACTGTGTATACACGACACCTGTTGAAAACTAACTTTCAAAACCTTAAAACCATCATCACTGTCATTTCATAAGAGAAAGGACATTTGCTGATCACCAAAGGAAAAATAAAAAGGACATGGTCAGAGGACAAAAGACCATTTCTCCCCAGAGAGAAGACACTCATAGGAACAAAACAGCCATATTTTTGTGGATTTTTTAAAAAGCAATAAATAAATAAATAAATAAATAAATAAATAAATAAATAAATAAGTAAGTAAACTTTTAGTTTGCAATACGACATTGCATACAATTGTAGTCCTGATGAAAAGCTGTTATCTGGAGAACTCGTAGGTGGTACAGCTTCAAGCAAAACCTGGTCCAATTCATTCCAGACAATTATTTCTATCATATCACTGTCTGAACACCCACTTTCCCCTATGAACCTGGGGAACACTGGAATCAACACCTTTACTGAGCCTTCCGAGTCTTGACTCTTCTGGGTAAAGCTAGGAGAATTCGGGAACCAAGGCTGTAGGCCTCTGGCTACTTTTCCTGCCTTCTCCCTGTGGGGCCTGGTTACAGGTCTGAGGTCCAGCAGGCACATGTGAAGATGAATACTTATATCTTGAAATAATTTATTAAAAAACAAAACAAAACTATGCTACTCCCAGCCACTTTTAAGGGCCTATTAAAGTCTCAAAACAGCCATGTGAAGTAGACACCATACCACCCACTGCACGGAAGAAACTGGAGCTCAGAGCAGTTAAGCCACTTACCTAGGAACACACAGCACATAAGAAATAAAGACAAAATTCAAACCCATCCCTGCCAGATGGCCAGCGTCACTCAGAAGGCACATACATGCTAGCTGCTCACTCAGCATTTGCTCCCTTCTGGGATTTTTATTCCCAAGGGGTCCTGCAGGGTCTAAGCCAACTAAGGGCAAGAGGAGGGAGCTAAGAGACCTAAAGTGGTTCTTGCGTCTGGGGTCAAGAGCAGGGACAGGCCCTGGCCCACCTTTGGACTTGGTGCTATTTCTAGCAAAGAGCCTGCTTGGGACTGGGTTTCCCCATAAATACAGACCCCTTGCCAGGTGCCCCCGGTCCAGGTATGAGTGAAACCCAACCTCCAGGAATGACGCGGGATGCCAGGCCCCAGGGGCCTGATGAGCAGAAAGGGCCTTTTAATGATACATGTACACATTCAAAACCCAACTAGGCCAGGCCGTCTACCTCTCTGCCCACCCCACCCCTGAGCCTGGAAACCATTTCTTAAATATGAAAACATGGCCTCTAAGCTGAGAGATTAAACAAGAGGCAGCCTTATCTCAGGTAGGAGATTTCGAGGCCCTCCCGGTGGAGCCGTAACCAGATCCCTTCGTGATGTAAACTAATTAAACTAATCACCATGAAAGCTTTTCAGGGGAGATGGGTCCCTTCCAGCCCAGCCCAATTCCCCCACAGTGACCCAAATAAGGGACTAAATCCACCTGCCCGAACCCTGGAGCCCAGCCTTGGCTGCAGCCGCAAAGCCCAGAGCCACAGACAAGAGAGGATGGTCAGACCCATTTCACAGATGGGGCTCAGCAAGTCTCAGAGGGGCAATATGTGACCTAGTACTTCCCAAAACAGTGCTCAGGAAGCCATCCAGGGTCCTCCTGCCATTGTGAAAACCAGCATGGCTGGCCCACTGTCTCCCCTGAAAGGGGATTCGAGCCCTGTGCCGTAAGTGAGTGAATAAAGAAGAGTTTTGTGAGTCAGTTGTTGAACTGTTGGTAGCTTGAAATCAGCCCTGATGGGAGTGTAGACATCCCAGAAACCAAAAAACACAAAAAATCAGGGGCTCTTTCATTCTGTTCTGTTTTGTTTTCCAAAGAACTGGTTTGCCGAGACGACGCTGTGTGAATCGGTGAAAAAGCTTCTGGCCTGAAGCCAGGAAGATGGGAGTTCACAGCCTAGCTTTTCTGCAGAGAGCTTGGGGCCTTGGCAAGTTATTCCTCCCCCCGTGGACCTCAGTTTCCTCACCTGTAAAATGGGGTATGTGAGGATTAAATGGGGTGTCAGAATTGCTTCATGCAGGCCTAGCTGGTACCTAATCAGTGCTAGCTTTCATTGCAATTAAAATAATAATACAGGGTCACCCGCCTGCCTCAGTGGGTGGAATGTGCGACTCTTAATCTCCAGGTTGTAAGTTCGAGCCCCATGTTGGGTGTCCAGATTACTTAAAAATAAAATCTTTAAAGGGCTCCTGGGTGGCTCAGTCGGTTAAATGTCCAACTCTTGGTTTCAGCTCAAGTGGGATCTCAGGATTGTGAGATTAAGCCCCGTGTCAGGCTCTGTGCTCAGCATGGAGTCTGACTGAGATTCTCTCTCTCTCCCTCTCCCTCTGCCCCCCCAAATAAATAAATAAATCTTTAAAAAATAAACAAATAAAATAAAATCTTTAAGGGACACCTGACTGGCTCTGTTGGTAGAGCATGTGACTCCATCTCAGGGTCTTGAGTTCAAACCCTATGCTGAGTGTGGAGCCTCCTTAAAAAAAAAAAAAGAGTAAAATGAAATAGTAATAATACATTCTTTGATTTCCTTCTCCTGGCAATTTCTTTTTATTGCCTGGATTTTAGCTGTCCTTTCCCTCTGGAACCCCACATGCAGGGGGGGTCCCATGGGATTAAGGCAGAAAGAGGTAAATGAAAGAATTTCAACTTCAACCCAAAGCCACTTACCAGCCCCAGGAGCTCAGGCAAGTCAGGTGATTCCTGGCATCCGTCCTCTTCTGCTGAGTATAGGCAGGAGAGGGCCACCTACCTATGAGTCTGCCAGATCACATGAGCTAAACGTTTGTAAAGCACAGAGCAGGGGCTCACTACCTGGCATGCATGACACATAATGACGTTGGCCCAGGGGATCATCTTCACCCCTGTCTCCCCAGCAGACTGGGAATTTGCAAAGGCCAGGGCCGTGCCCGGCACATAGCAGGTGCTCAGTGAATTCTAATGGAGGGAAGTCCATCCCCTGGATTCATAGCTGCCTCTGTCACCTCCACTCTCCCGGGAGCCCAGCAGCAGGACAGATGTCCCCTTGGGAGGAGCCAACAGAATTTGTACTCACCCGCCTGGGTCATGTCCTTCAGAAGCCAGCGGCATTCAGGACTTAGGCCACTGTTCTAATTGACAACTCCTAACTAAGAGGTACACAGAGACCGGCTGGGCTGGTTTTCTAGTTATAAACCCCACTCCCCCAGAGAAACACACCATCCCCTCTCCACATATGTGCCCAAGCCCTTCCTCCCCCCGGGGGATGCCATACCTTCCCCAGTCTGGGAGTCTTGCCCATCCTTCAGGCTCTGCTCTGGCACCTCCTCCCCAAGGAAGCTTCCCTGAAAGAGGAAGGAACATCCCCTGGTTAAAGACACATCGATTGTTGACATGTCTACATTCCCTGCCATAGGCTAAGTAAGACACAGGCTCCCCATAGACAGACCCGGGTCCAGATCCACTCTGGGTGACTTTAGGCAAATCATTTGACCATACGGAGGTTTGATTTCTTGAAAAACTTCCCAGATCTATTGCAGGCATTAAACAAACTAAAAACAAAGCAAAACAAAACAAAAAAGAACACAAAAGGTATGTAGAGTACAGTACCTGGTACTTAGCCTGCCCTTGATAAATAGTAACTGTTACTTTTGCTGGAGACAAGTCCCATTTTCTCCACCTCCCCCTATACACACACACACACTTTAAACACAGGGGATATTCAGCATTATCTGTTGGGGAAGGGCTGGTGATATAAGACAGTAAAGGGTCTATCTCTATCAAGCACCTACTGGGTGCAAGAATTGCACCCTGGGAAGCGATGATACAGGAATCAGCTGGAGTGTTCTGCACGCAAGGGAGGCCAACCTGCCAGGGCAATAAGGATTTGTCTGCTACAAACAGGACCGAGCTCTCTATCATCAGGTTTCTAAACTTCCCGGGGTTCCGGTTCCCTCATCTGTAAAAATGTTACAAGGTTGTATGAGCATTCAGTAAGACAATCTACATAAAGTACAAGAGCTGAGGAGGCGTTAAAAAGGTTAGCCATTACCAGTATGACTGTTACAAGTGGTAATAAACCCCAGGATACCTTGGAGTAAACGGCTAAGAAGAAGGAAGTCATGAAATCAAGCCTGGGCCTCTGGCCTTCCTTCTGTCTTTGAGTGGGGAGAGGGTTGTGTTAGCTAGGAATGTGTTCAGCTGCAAGTAATAGAATATGGCACCAGGATCACTTTAAACAACGTCCCACCACGTTCAGAGCAAGCTTCCCAGGGCTGTTTGGGAGCTCAGGGAGGCCAAGGTTCTGGACTGGTGTTATTCCAGTTCTCTTGACCTCAATTCAGGGGCCCAGCTCCATGATGACCCTGGCCTGTTAGCCTCCAAAAGTGGCGGGGAGAGGAGAGAGGAGACATTCCCCAGAACCAATCCCCCCCCCCCACAGAGCTGCCATTGGGTCCCACTGGCCAGACCTGGGCCGCACGGCTCCCCGTGAGCCGAAGAAGCCCTGGCAAAGAGATCTGGTTTACCACGACTAATTAGAGACCCGCCATAATTCATGCCCTGGGGCTAGGCCCACCTTCCCTGGAGAGTAGACCCTGCCACCTCATTCTCCTTAGACAATGAGATCGTATTAAGCAAGAACAAAGAGGAGAAAGGTGGGGATACCCACCATGACCTTCCCTGGGATGCACATGTCGAGAAGCGAGAACAGAAGGAGCCGTGAGGATTCCATCCCTTAGTTCCTCAGGAGCTGAAGGTCAATCGAGGCCTGAGGTGGGACTTATTAGATGCCTACTGTATGCCTGACACCACGGGAGGTGCAGGACACTTGGACCCTGACCCTCAAAAAACAATGTAGGGGCACCCGGGTGGCACAGTCGGTTAGGCGTCTAACGCTTCGTTTTGGCTTAGGTGGTGATCTCGGGGTCGTGGGATCAAGCCCTGAGGCAGACCATTCTCACTGCTTCGGATTCTCTTTCCCTCTCCCGCTCATGCTCGCTCTCTCTTTCTCGCCCTCTAAAATAAATAAATCTTAAAAAAAAAAAAAAAAAAAAAACATCATTTGTCAAAAATAAATAAATAAATAAAAGAACAATGCAGTCAAGTCCTAGATACAAGACACAACACGCGGCTGTCTAAAGGGTGGACCCATCAATTGCTCCTGACCAGCCAGATTTAGTGGGTCTCACTGTCCCAGACCCGAAGAGTGGGCAGGGCCAGGGGAGGTAGACAAGGCGCTACTGGCAAGGGGCTCAGCCTGAGCAAAGGCAAAGAGGAGTCAGTGATTCCGGAAAATAAGCTTCTTTGCCACACTGAAGACACTTGTAGTAAATTGTCAGGGTCTGCACTGCACACCAGGTGCAGAGAGGAATCCCAGTCCCTGTCCTCAATGAGCTCACGGTCTTTCAGGCACCACACTCCTTGCTAAACCCCCAGGATCAAACCCATTCACTGCTACACTCCCCGGAGAAAACAACACTGCCAACAATACATGGATACCATCTGCTGTGAGTCTGCTATAAACCAAGCACCGCACTAAGCACCTCCCAGTCACAATCTCCTGTGATTGGTACAAGCATACTGGTAGGAACCACTAAGGTACACCTTTTACAAATGATGAAACCTAGGCTCAAGGACCTTAAATCCCTAAAGAAGTGGTAGGATGGGGGGTGGGGGGAGTACATCAGTGGAGTGTGAGAATACTCAGCCACACACATTCTGTGTGACCCTGAGCAAATGCTGTCCCCTCTCTGGGCATCAGCTTCCCCATCTGTAAAAGGGATGCACAGAGCTCTAGGAGCTACAAGGTCCTGAGACGGTGGCTCTCAAACCTTGCTGTGCATTAGAAACCCCTGGGGACCTTCTGAAACTCCCAATACCCTGGCCAGATTGCAGGCCGATTAAATCAGAAAGTCGGGGGTCGGAGCCAGGAATGGGGGGACGGGTTCTGTTTTGTTTTGAGAAAGTGTCCAGGTGATTCCAACACGCAGCCACCTTTGGGAACTACTGGTCTATGGATTCCAATTTCCTGGCCTCCCAGGATATCCTGGTATAGAAAGAAGGTATTGAGCCAAAAATAAAATTAAATATCCAGAATCGGCAAATCCGTAGAGACGGAAAGCAGATTAGTGGTTGCCAGGCGCTGGGGGAGAGAGTTGGAAATTACTGCTTAACGGGTCTGAGTTTGCTTTTGGGGGGATGAAAATGTTCCAGAACTAGAGAGAGGTGTTGGTTGCACAACATTATGAATGTATTAATGCCACGGAATTGTTCACTTTAAAACGGTTAAAATGGCAAATTTTATGTCTACTTTGCCACAATAAAAAAAAGACAAAAATAAATAAAAATTAAGTAATTCGCTTAAAAATAGAGTGCGTCTCTGGGAAAGTCAGGACTTTGTGGTCAAGCAAGGGGGCACACAGGGTCAGAGCTCAGTCCCCCGAAACAAACTTGGGTTCAAATCCCCACTCCTGCAACTTGCTAACTGGGTGCTGTGTGACCCTGAGTGGGTGACCTCACCTTTCTCCTCCTCTGGCGCGGACGGGGAAAAGGGAGGTGGGAGTGACCCACCTCGGGGGGTATCCTGAGGCTCGAGCAGAAAACGCTTGCAGTGCGCGCTCGAGGGAAAGTTCCCGCTCGGAGCCACAGGAACGCATCGCAGGGATTTCAGGAGACCAGGATACGCTGGGGCCCAGGGAGGGAAGGGCGCTGGCGCCGAGCCACCCAGCGGGGTTGAAGCCAAGCAGCGCGAGCATCCGGGTTCCGGGCGGGCCTCTCCCCCTCCCGCGCGGGCCCGGCCGCCTGACTCACCTGGTCCCCGGGCGCGGGGCGGGGCTCCCGGCCCTCACCTGGCGCTGCGGGCGGCCCACACCCGCCTCCCGCCTTTCATCTCCCCTCCCCGTGGCTCCGGGCGCCGCTTTCCCAATTGGCCAGGTGACGCCAGGGCCCGAGCGCCGGCTTCCGCGGGGTGCGGGGCGGGCGGGAGAGGCTGCAGCCAGGTGGGGCCGCCGCCAGGTGAGGCCGGCCCGCCGCGCCGCTTCTCCTCCTCCCGGTCTGTGGCGACACCTGCCGGCCGGCGTCGGAAAGGCACCACCTCCGCTCTGAGTACCTGCTTCTCGTTAACGAATGAATTCTTGAGCACCTACTACGTGCCGAGTACGGCACTAGGTGTCCGGGATTCACACCATCCCTGCGCCGCTGGAATTTATAGACTGCCAGAAAATTCATATGTAAACAAAGAAAAAGATGCACGTTGTATCATTCCCTGCTCAGATAACACAATAACTACTTGGGGAGGTCCCCACCTGTCTAGGGAGTCCACGGGGGAAGACCTAAAAGAAGCCAAGAACCTCTCCACGGAAAGAGGGTGAAAGTAATCCAAGCGTTGGAAACAGCACGTGCAAAGGCCCTGAGGTAGGAAGGCACCTGGCTGTTTAAAGAAAAGTGAAAAGACCAATAACTGGAACGTAGTGGGTGTGGTATGAGGAAGGCAGAGACTGGAAGAGACGCTCTAATTATACTTCCTCAGTTCCCACTGGAGAACTGAGACCAGCTGGAGGAAAGGACTTGCCTTATGGTACAGAGTGAGGTACTGACAGCCAAGTGTAGTGGATTCCCAGTCCAGGGCTCTCTCATGTTTGCTATTGGTGTCCAAGAATCCATTCATTCATTCAACAATCATTTCTTGAGCACCTATAATGTGCCAAGGACTGTGCTAAGCATTAAGGACATAATGGTAAAGATATATTCCTTGAGATGCCCCTAATCAAGCATCTAATCAGACTAGGAAGATTAGAGCGGGCTCCTCCTTCTCTTCCACAAGAGATAAACCCGAAAGAATGAATCTCTAATGGTGGAAATCTGGGACAAGAGGAAGCCAGATAGGCTAGATCAGCACTCTTCAAAGCATACTATAGGAACAAATTATTTTAATCAATCCCTACCACCACTTGTTTGTAGATGCAAAAAATTAGGCCACAGAGGGATACTGAGCTGGACCTCTACTGAGATGCCAGAATCGTGGTGGCAGATTAAGCTCTGAGGATGTGTCTTAGTAATGATCATTCACCCCTGGCTCTGAGACAGGAGAGTGGAGAACGTGCGGTCTGCAGGAGGGTCCTCACCGCACACCCTGCCCAGGGCAGGCTGACGGCGCTGATGCGACCCACCACCCCCATCCACCTCTTCGTCATCATCGTTTGGAACTTGCAATCGATGGCGCATCATCCAGAATTGACTCTTCACCAGCTCCCAAGTCCTTGATTTATAAACCAGAGAAGATTTGACAATCATCCAGCATTGCCGTTTGGGGCAGGGACTCACAAAGATAAAGCTACCCTTGCACAGATCACAGAAGGGACAGGTTGATGTTTAAACGCATCATTTCAACCTGGTGTGATACAAAGCTGCACTGGGGGTAATTTCCATTTGCAAGCAAGCACAGAAGGCGGCAGGATTCATCCTGCCTGGGGGGGGTCTTTCGAGAGAAGGGATGTGTGAGCCAGGAGACTATTCATCGGAATCCCCAGTCCTGTGGTTCTCAAAGTGTGGCCGGTTCTCAAAGTGTGGCCCTGAGGCAGCAGTGGTTTTTATCACCTGGGGACGCGTTCAAAATGCAGATTCTGAATCCGAAAGGCAGTCTGTCCTGGCATCCCTCCAGGATTTGCGATGCTCCCTGGAGATTGGGAGCCTTCTGCTGAGGAGGGCAGGCCTGAAGGAGGCTGAAAATCTGTTTTCGATGAGCGCCTGAGTGACAGTCCATAATCCAAGTGTCTGGGAGCAGCACTTGGGTTGAAGTCATTGCTTTTGCTTTTCCTCCAATTTTTGCATTCCCTGTGTCTTCTTTTGTCTCAGGATGATTCCTGTTTGTCAGTCAGGGCCATGCCCAGAAGCAACAAGAACAAATGCGATCACTAGGGATCAGCAGTCCACCGTCCACGTGCCTGGGGATCTCCTGGGTTGAGCGCTGGATGTCCCACGTCCCCGAAAACCCTTACGTCTTGGGCAAATGGGACATCACAAACCCACGTGATATGCTAAGAGTTTCAAATTATGGTTTCTACAAACTTTTTATGCCAGTCCTAATCCCAACCCACATTTTGTAACCTTCCTCGTGGTCATCTTTGTGACTTAGGATTTCCCATCCACTTTGAATAACAAAGCTCATAAGCACCATGTTACACATTTTACTTCTATGGCTTCTGGGAGGAATTCCTTCTGAGGAATATCCTTAAAACGTGACTGTGTAAAGTCAAAAATGAACATTCCCTGATTCCACCATTCCACTCTTAGGAGAAACTTCTAGAGAAGTTCGAAGAAAGTTCATTGCTGCATTGGTTGTGACAGTACGGAAATACGGAAGTATCCTAAATGATCAATAGGACCATGGACAACTATATGGTGGTGTTTTCAAATCAGGGGCCATTACATGTACCAAAACATGAATGGACCAAAGCTGCATGTATCAATCAACGTGGATATCTGACAAACGTAGTGTGGTGAGAAAAACATCTAGTAGACCATTCATAAAAACTGCAAACGCATCTGCATAAATGTTTATGGATCCATAAGTCATACAATTCTTTAAAATAGGCATGAGAATGATACACGGGATACTGGTTCTCTCCAGAGGCAGAGGAGAGGGAATGAGCCCCCGAAAGATTTTCACTGTATTTTTTAACAGCGTTTTTTTATCTCTTTAGCTGAAACACATGAAAAATCATTCTGTTATCTCCATACTCTTCGGCACATCTAACATAGCTCATAAGTGTTTGCAATACTTCATGGTTTGTGCAGGGATCCATACCCTTTGTTGCACAGAAAGTCTCTGTGGCTAGATAAAATCTGAAAATATCTGGGCTGTGTAGACCACACAGGAGTTTCTTGTGCTCTATTGGGTTCGTATGTTTTCTTAAGGAAAGGATCTGTTCATCCGTGAATTCCCCATGCCTAGCAAAGAGCTTGACACCTTGGAGGTGCTCAATAAATGTTTGCTAATGAGTAGAATACTGACCATCTAGAAGATGAAGAGACAGGCTGGGGAGTGAAGTGGTTTAGCTCAAAGCAGCTACTGACATAGAAAGGGAAGCAGGGAGTCTTTCAGATTCTCCAGGGCAGTGCATGGCCCAGTGCTCCGGTGGTTCACAACACCAACTACCAAAACACAGACATGATGCTTGGTGGGCCCCTTTTGGATTCTGGGGGCAGCATATAACATGTCTGAGTGAGCTACTTTGACCTTCTATGAGTGACACACAAGGCTGCCCGTTGCAAGCGGGCACCAGGACAAGAGAGGCTCTGCGGGAGGGTCAGGCTGCAGCACAAGGTGCTCATGGCGGGGGCGGGGGGGCCTGGGACCTGGCAGATAGGACGATACAAAAGCGGTTCTACTGAAGTGGAAAATGACACCACCGTTTGGGTATGTGGGACCCCTTACGCCACTGAGCCAGAAAGAGGGGGAAAAAAAAAGAGTAATGTCCTGGCTGGAGTGATTGATCCCTATCATCAAGTGGGAATGGGGTTGCTTGCACACAGTGGAGGCAAGGAGGACCATGTCTGGAACCAGGGGGTTCTCTGGGTGCCTCTGGCCCTCCCCTGCCAACTAGTAAAGTTTAGTGCAAAACCACAGCAACCAAACCAGGATCGTTGAGGACCCAGACCCCCTCAGAAGGGCAGATTTGGGTCACCCCCCCCCAGGTAAAGAACCCCCACCAGCTGAAGTTCTGACCAAGAATAGGGACATAGAAGGGCACCCGGGTGGCTCAGTCGGTTGAGTGCCAGCCTCTTGATTTCGGCTTAACTCATGATCTCAGGGTCATGAGATCGAACCCTGCATGGGATTCCCCGTTCAGCAGGGAGTCTGCTTGAGATTCTCTCCCTCTCCCTCAGCACCCCCACCATGCTCTCCCTCTCTAAGAAATAAATAAATCTTAAAAAAAAAAAGAAGAAGAAGAATGGGGACATACAGAATGAGTAGTGTAAGAAAGAAGTGCTAGATACCAATTATGACCTCAGGACTGTGATCACAGCAACGGGGATGTAGTGACTTTGCATAGTTTCTATTTGCTTGTTATAATATCCTACACACAGCAAATATTCATGTGCTGTATTTTTATTGTTAGTATTAATATATAAATATTTCTATGTTGGCTTTTATTTGATTTTGCACGCTTCTGCCTTCCGTTTTTTATTTTATAGACAAGGTGTTAGGAGTCATCATTACCATATAGCCTTTAGGGAACAGAATGTTCAGCGGGTCTGTGACTGGGTTTTGGGAGTGATCTATACCTCCAGTTATAGCTGCAGTGACCCTCAGGAGTGTGCATCCTCTCGTTTTGCAGAAAAGAGTGAGAATTTATTTGTAAGAAGCATGGCTGTGTCCTGTAAGACAGAAATATAATGTTGTTTTGTTGTCTTATATAAAATAAAAATGTGTGTGGCCAGGTACACATGGATGTGCAGGAGTGATGCTGTCTTGCCTCTAGCTCCAAATTAACCTTTTTGCCTGCTCTGTGAAGAGGAATCTGGGCCTCTTAAAATATTTTCCTTTGCCAAGTGGCACGATATTGAGCTTTGCCCATAGAAAGAGCTGGAGAGGCTTTACAAGAGAAGAGAAAGGGCTCTTTGATGGTGGTGCAGATGGGTTGCTCCCCAGGCTTCTCGAGAGCACCCCCCAGTGGCCGGCTCCTGCAGTGAATGGCAGTTAGGTGCCTCCCTCACCCTCCAGGTGGTTTTGTAGCAGAGCGCCTGGAATGAGACACCTCCTAATAGAGCTTTTCCTGGCACCCTGGTAGAGGGGAGTGGGGGCAGATTTCCAGCAAATTCAGAGCTTCTCTGCCATCTGGTGAACCATGGCCATGCCCTCTTAACAAGGGGTAGATCTCAGACTCTCTTTGGGGGCTCTACGTGAGCCCTGGGGTAGTCGTTGCTGCTTACAGCTGCTGGTCCTGTATTCTTTGGAATCTTCCAGACTTCTCACTTAATTTTCACCAACAACTTAAGACAAATGCAAACTGCCCTTGGAGAAGAGGACGACCTGAACCCCACCTCAGACCTGCCCTAGCCCCTCCGCCCCCTCCCCTTTCCCCTGTCCTGAGCTCCCTCCTCCTCCTCTGCCTTATCACTCCCTCCCATCCTTTTTGAAAAATAAGCAGCTCCAATTTTTGTGCGTTTGAGATGAAGATGCCTCAAACCCATTAGTGCTTGGCAGAGAGCTTCCTTCTTTGGCTGCGATGTCACACTGGAAAGGGATGGGCAGAGCGCACGGGGCACGCACAGGGGGCCTTCATGGCCATCCCCCAGCTCCTCACGGTCCCCTCCCTAGCCCAGTACAGCACCGGCCTCCCCTCCGGCACCTCGCCCCACCCCCCTCCAAAATGTGCTCCTTCAGTGACTGCAGATCGAAAAATCTACACAGAAGAGTCTAAAGAAAAATTGAGACCCACAGACAAGCCGCAAGGTGTGGAGTGGCTGAAAATTTCATTTCATTCATCCCCTCTGTCCCCGAAGAAGTGAGGAGATCCACACAGCGCGGGGTGGTCAGTGCACCTCCTACTGGTCCGGAAATAGAGGGGTGTTGCATGCATGTTACATATAAACGTGTCGTATGATAACATATTTAATATGTTACTAGGTGGCCTTTGACAACAGATTATGGGGTATGCTGCGCCTGTCTATCACTGGGGGCTCTCGGAGGGGTTACAGCAGACGCACACATTGGAATGCACGGGAGCCACTTAAAGAACAGGATAGATTCCAGATTAGCGTGGAAACGTGTCTGTGATGCCTTCATAAGGAAACAAAAGCAGCTAGAAAAGGTATATGTGAACATGAGTATTTCTTATTAAATCTGGAAGGGTTAAGCCCCAACGTCTCAAAAATCATAATCTCATGGGGGAAGGAGTTAACGAACGCATCACTTTCAAGTTCAAGGACTTCAGCAATATTCGACTATTTTATAATGTGTGTATGATCATTTTGTAATAAAACAGATGTTTCCAATTTCAAAAATCAATGTATGAAATGCACAAAAAGACTTAACGTTGGTCAAGTCGCCTCTCCAGGCCTCAGTTTTCCAATTTGTAAAGTGGGGATGACCTTCTTTTCCTCACACTGTTTTTACCTACTTAACGAAGATCTCTATTAACATTTTCTCTATGCTAGTTCCATTCTAAGCGCTTTATAAATATTAACTCAACCTTTAAGAGGCTTTGAAGGAGAGACTTTTCTTATGGGGAGCTGAAGCACAGAGAGGTTGAGTGACTCGCCTGAGCTCACCCAGCTAATAAGTGGCAGGGCCGGGTTTCAAACTCAAGCAGTCGGGCTCCAGAGCCTGGCTTCTTAGCTACCGCGCAATGTTGGAAAGAGTCAGGGAGAATGCATGTAAAGTGGTTTCCATATAATAATAGGTGTCAGTAATATTCAGTGGAACTTGTCAGCACTTCTCAGACTCTACCTAAAAGTGTGTGCTCCCCACAAATCCCTAGGATGGCCCCTGGCCCATAAAAGCACTTGGGACCCAACTGCTGAATTCATGAACGTGTGAATGAACAAATCTGTAGATATTTGGATTTCAGCCTTAGGCTTGTCAGCTTTTTTGCACGGTCAGCCTCTAGACTGGGAGTTAGCACGTAGTAGGGCCAAGGTGGGGAGGGACGGGAAGAGGGAGAGAGAGAGAGATGACTAGCATTTGGCACACAGTAGGCCCTCAGGAAATGACTGATCTGTTATAGCGGGATGGTTTTTCTTGTTTCTTACAGCCCCTTCCTGACTCTTCCACTAGACGGAAGCTTCCAAGGGGACACCCAGCCCAGGGCCTGGCATCGAGCGGCATAGGTGCTCAGTAAAGGCTGAAGAACGCATGGCTAGGCAGAGTGGACCTGAAAGAACAGAAGGGACCGGGGCTGGGCAAGTCTCAGTCGTAAGAGCTAAGGCAGGATGACAATGCCCTAGCCTCTCCGGGCATCTCAGGATGGCACTTGAGCATGCCTGGGGGTAAGAGACAGCAGGCTCTCCCTCTGTGAGGCAAGGAAATTTGAGAGGCAAGCAGCTGAGGGCAATGGCTAGAGCCTGAGACCAGGCAGGGCTGGGGAGGAAGCCTGCTGGCTGTCAATGTGGGTCCATGGCTAAGAAGAAACCCTCTCCACCATGGTTTTTTGGGGGCAGGTGGTGGGGAGGAAAGTCCCTACCTGTTCCATCCAGAAAAAAGCAACCTGACCCCAAGGAAAAGGCTCCTAAGGGAAAATACGTTCAGGCTTCCCCCAAAAGCCACTTTTCCTCCCCGCCCCCCAAAAAGCTCCAGTGTCCACCCTATAAATAATCATATCCCTGGAAGAATCAGTCTCTGCCTGCCTGAGTGAAGCCTCCCCAGAGGCAGGATTCAAAACCAGGCCCACCCACCCTCCTGAAACTTGGTCTGTTTTTGCCTACCTTCACCTCCCCTTCTCCCAGAGAAAGGACTCCTATCATTAATGGTGGTAAATGTCCATGTGCTTGAGAAGAATGTGTAGTCTCTAATTGTGGGGTTCTATGCATGTCCATTAGATCTGGGTTGTTAATTGTGTTGTTCCAATCTTGTATGTCTTACTTCACGTATGGCTCTCCATTACTGAGAAAGGCATGTTAAAATCTTCCACAGTAATTGCGGATTTGGGATACGTTAAGTGCAACCAAGTTTAAAATTATTAGAGTTTCCTGGGAATTAAGTCTTTTAACATTATATTGTTGGCCTCTTTATTTCTAACAGTGTTCTTTGCCATAAAGCCTTTTTGGTCAGATATTAATATAGTTGTACAAACCTGCTCTTTGTGTTCATCTGGTTTATGTCTTTGTGTGCTTACTTACCTCTCTGTGCATCTAACTAGTTTGGCTGTGTCTTTTATAAACAGTATGTAGCCGGTTATTATTTTCATTTTTGCTCTGAATCCAATAAGACAATGCTTCTTATTGGATTACTGATCTATTTTGATTTATCTATATCTAACATCCTATTTTGCACTATTATCATGCTTTTTCTATGCATCTTTTTTCCCCTTTTCTGCCTTCTACTGGATTGACCTGTGTTCTCGCCTTTCATTTTTCATGGGTTGGAAGCTATACATTCTGTTCCAGTTATTTTAGTGTCTACCCTTAAATTGTTAGTTTGTCCCCTTGGCTTCAAGCTAATTACAGATAATTGAGTTAATCAACATCTATCCATTCCTCTCCAGCAATACACAGACTTAGCACATTTTTATTCAAATTATCCTGGGAGAGTATTTATTTCCACATGGTTTGATGTCCTCAAAAACACTCATTGTTTTATACAATTATTGCATTTCAATTTACCTACCTATTTATTTCTTCCCAGCACTTCTTCCCATATTCCAGCTTCCTCCTCTTGCACTTGGTTTTCTTCTTCCTAAAGTATAGACATTCGTAGTTATTTTAGCATGTCAGTTGATGATAAAAAGCCTTTCTTTTGTTTATATTAAAATGTGGATCTCAGCCCTCATTCTTGACCGACAGTTTTGCTGGGTATAGAATTCTGGGTTGTCGGTTACTGCCTCCTCAGCACTTTGAAGATGGTGACTTTTATCTTCTGTTGTTGAGAAGCATGATGTCAGGCCTTTGTTGTCAATTTTTCTTTTCAATGGATGACAAGATTTCCTTTGGCTCTGTGTTCTGCAGTTGTGTTATGACATGGGTTTATTTTTGTTTATCCTGCTTGGGGATAATTGTCCATCTTGAATCTGAGGATTCATGTCATTCATCAGGTATAAGAAAAAATACTCTTTGGAAACTAATTTTCTCTGCTCTCTCCCACTAAAATTTCTATTGCATGCCTGTCAGACCTTCTCATTCTAACATCACGGTCTCTTAAACTCTTTTTGTAAAATATGTTCTGTCTGTTGGTCTCTTTGGGTACCATTCTGGGCACACTTGTCTTCTAGTTCACTAATGTACTCTTCATCTGTCCCATTTACTCCGAACATATGGTCGTTGTTAAGTCTGCTGCTAAATGTTATTCTATGTATTAATTTAAATAACTCATATATTACAATAACAGAACTTTGTTTTTCATACTTACATTATATTGATATACTTGTTTCCTTTATAATCTTATGGATTTTATTTAAAGCATTTAAGAATATCACCCTGAGAAGGGAACCCTAGGCTTCTGTGGATTGCTCAAAAGGTCATGGCACAAGGAAAGCTGAGACCCTGATCAGAAAGCATAGTTTTTATTTATGATCCAAAGGTTTTAGGCATTTTGTAAGCGTAAAGTCTTTGGTTTGGTAGTTCATGATATTGCCAGAAAAAAAAAAAAAAAGGCAAAGTTACTCTTGGAGATGCCGAAGAGTCTCCCCAGCCCTGCCCGGCCCTAAGTCCATGGAAGGTCTGGCAGGATGGGAAATAGAGTCAGGAAAGCCCCAAGCCTTAGCTGCTAAATGAGTCTGATCTCAGTTTACTCCTGGTTGAGCAGGACATCAGGCTCGAGATAATCGGCACAAATGATAAAGATAACGTGATAGGTACTCAGAGATGTTTCCTTTGGAGGGGACCTTTCCATGACTGAAAGCCAAGTGAGGAAGGAGCAGGGATGCACTCCTGCCACATGCCAGGGGCTGGTCCAGGTGCTGAGAGAGAACCAAGCTGTATGAGGTGTGGAACCCACCTTTGGGGACTTCACAGTCCAACAAGGGACAAGCCCACTTTAATAGGGAAACTGAGGCTCTCAAATGCTGCCCAATTGTTAGCAAAGGTAGCATGCGCCCACACGGTAGGTGCAAGAGCACACACGTGCCCAACTCTTCATGGTTTACAAGCTGCTTTTATCCTCACAGGAGTCCATGAGTCCCCCTTTTACAGATGGGTAAACTGAGGCTCCAAGGGCAAATCATGTACCTTTTCTGTGCCTCGGTGTTTTCTTACGGCCAATGGGGACAATAATGGTACCTACCTCCTCAGGCTGGTGTGGGAATGAACTCAGTTGATACACACAAAGCATTTACGGTGGTGTAGCAGGTAATAGAAGGGGCAGGAGCAACAGGAGCATTGGTGACTAATGTCATCCCCACCTCATGTCGGACTCTATCCTCCCCCGCACCCTCATCCTTCCACCACCGTGCCCTGTTTCATTTTTGTCATAGCACTTATCTCTGTCTGACACCATGTATTCATCTACCTGTATGCTTGTTTATTCATGTGTCCCCAGAGATCCCGTGTGCCATGAGGCAGGGACCTCGTCTGTTTTATTCTTTCCGTGCCCTGGCAGAGGCTTGATTTCAAGGAATCCCTGATTAACTTTGAGCCACGGGCCAGCCACTCACTGTAAACTATAGAAAATAACTTCAGGGATGCCCCTGACCTTGTCAGCCACAGCCGCCCTTAGGGTCAACGCCACAGCACGCAGCCCTGCCTCCTCCAGCGGCATCCTCACCCTGCACTACCGTTACTTTGTGCTCCCAGCACACTCTGCTTGGATCTCTATTTCTAACACCTATTAGTAAGTACGGATTTCCTGGACAGTAGGGAAGATTCTTCAAGACAGGCACTAAATTAGTCAATCTCCAGTGAGTGCCAGCCATCTGGAAGGTCTCAAATGAGCGAATGAATTATAAATGACACCAGGATGGGGTTACCAGATACAATATAAAACACCTCGTTTAATTTGAATTTCATTAAATAATGAATACCTTTTTGGCATAAGTATATCCCAAGCATGGCATGGGATATACTTATGCTGAATATCCATTGCTGATTATCTGACATTCCAATTTAACTGGACATCCTGTGTTTTTTATTTGCTAAATCTGGTGACCCGATGGCAAAGGCACCTGCAGCGAGGGACAGGAAGGGGTGACAGAGGTCAAACTTAAATATGGGCCTGGGCTTGCTGGGGAGGTGGGCATAGCAGGCAATGCAGTAGCAAGAATAGTGGAGTCTAAAGTGTGTTCTTGACCCAGAGAAAGTGGCAGGGGCCTGGAGTCAGCGTCTCTGCCTCTGACCCTATAAAGGCACATGAGGGCATACTTAGGGAGGATGGCTGCAGGAGGGGAGGGGAAATGTTGGGAGATCACTCTGGATAAGGAGAATGCTCTCATTTCACAGCCTGGAGCTCCTGGGGGCTAGCAAGTAACAGGTCCTCGAGAAAGGTGTGTGCAGCTGAAAACACACAGCCCAGAGGCCAGTTCCTATTGGTCTTCCCCAAGATAAACATGAACTTGAGAGATAAGCAGGGGTGGGACGCATATTCTTATAATCAGGAAACACCGCTTTCTTCCAACGTTAAAAAACAAGCAAGAGAAAGAGAAACTGCCCCACACATGTCCACAGAATTTGACAGGTTTTTAAATTTAACTCCTTACTATGGAACTTTTCCAACACAAAAGCAGAGAGAAGAGTATAACAGGCCCCCATGTATCATTGGTCACCTGGATTTAGCAATTATCAACACTTGGCCAACCTCGTGGGACCTATGCCCTCCCTGCCTCCCCCACCTCCCCAACATATGCTGGTTTCCCCTAGAAGGATTTCAAAAGCAAATCTCAGACCATCAGATCATTTCATTCAACCGTACAATTTTTTTTTAAGATTTTATTTATTTATTTGACAGAGAGAGACACAGCGAGAGAGGGAACACAAGCAGGGGGAGCGGGAGAGGGAGAAGCAGGCTTCCCGCTGAGCAGGGAGCCCGATGTGGGGCTCGATCCCAGGACCCTGGGATCATGACCTGAGCCGAAGGCAGACGCTTAACGACTGAGCCACCCAGGCGCCCCCAACCGTACAACTTTTAAGGGGTTGCAAACCCACTGGCTTCTCTCTGAAAGAACTGTAATCCCATTTTACACATCTGGAAACTGAGGCCCAGAGAGGCAAAGTTCTTGCCCAAAGGGACAGAGGTGCACAGTGGAGCCAGCCCCAAGCTGCCAGGACCCCAGGCCCTAAGACTCCACGAGGCCCCAGGCCCAGCCCACGAGGGCACAGAACTGAGCCCCCAGCCAGCCCTCCCCCTCCTGCTCTTCCCCAAGGCAGGGCTCCAGACGGCCAGACTTTGATCTCTGCCAGGGCCGAATTCCAGATGGACGCCTCGCCAGCCTGCTAGGGCAGGGCGATTGATGGGGTGTTAATGATGTCAGGGTTTACAGACAAACTCTAGGCCTGGGCGGGGTGTGGAGGGCCGACTGTCAGCCGTGATGGGAACCAGACACCCCGGCACCATCAGCTCACGCGGAGATGCAGGGTAAGGAGAAGGGCCTGGTGGCTTCTCACACGGGAGCAACCAATAGAATCCGGAATACCTGTCCGGGGAGGGCAGGTGGTGCTGGCTCCTCAAGGATCTCAGGGTGGCCCCAGATGTGTCAGGGGTCTACCGAAACCCCTCCACATAAGATCTCGTGGGCAGGGCTCCAGGCTCAGAGTCCAGTGTCAGCCACTGAGAATGACCTCACTCCATCATTCCCTGTCGAGGGCCTCAGGTTGCTCATCAATAACACAAGAAGGTGTGACCAGATCAGAGGTCAGCAACATGTTCTGCGAAGGGCCAAAGAGTAAATACGTCAGCTTTGCAAAACACACGTGCTCTTTTGCAATTACCGGATGCTGTCATTGTGGTGTGAAAGCCGCCAGAGACAAGATCTAATCCAGTGGGCATGGCTGGGTTCCAATAAAACTTTATTTACAAAAATAGGCAGTGGGCCAGATTTGACCTTTAGGCTGTAGTTTGCTGACACCCTTGGACTAGACAGTCACGAAAGGCTCTTTGAACTATGGGAAAAATGTGTGAGTCAGAGATTAGGGTTCACAAACACATACAACTGTGGAGCCAGGCAGATAACGTAAAGGAACACAGCAAAAGCCAGCATAAGACAGAGTAAGGGTTACCGCTGGAGAGCTCGTGCCTTGCCCAGAAGGGTGGGGTGCCCTCTACTCAGTTCCAGCCAGCCGTGGCCAGGTGGAAACCAATTTGTTCCCAGATATGAATGATTGGTCAAGAGAAGCTGGAAATCTGCTTTTCTTAAAAATGTGAAATGCATTTGAAAATGTTAGTTAGGAACTCAAACTTAAAAACAAACAAAAAAGAGTGTGTGGCCCGGATCCCAGCACATGTGGCCACAGGCCAAATGAGGCCCAAGGGCCACCCATTGGCAAACCCTGCCCTACATTCAGAGCTTTTTCCTCCCCCCTCCATTGCAGAAACCATGTTAGTAATTCGCAGAAGCCCAGAGATTATGTGGGGGCTCACCTCCGTGGACTGGTTTCTTTCTTCCACACTTGGAAGTCAGACGGGAAGGTCAAGAACACTAATAAGGGAGGACCCTGGCCTCAGCTCCTAAGCCTTCATAAGCTTCGGAGGCCTGTACTAAGAATCTCCTTGCAGGGGCAGCTTTGCCCCAGGCCCAGAATGAGTGACCTGTCAGGCTTCTTTGCCTGGGGCTGAGGGGAGATGCAGAGGCTTTTCTACCTGGAAGGAAGAAAGCCAGAAATTTCCTCCAGCCATCCGACCTATTATCTGCAGATGGCCCAGCAGCTTGGGCCCCTAGGGGCTTGCCCCTCTGAAGCTGGCCCCTCAGGGAGGCCCGCGCTGTTCTGGAAATCACTGTCTTCCTGGCTGGGCTGGAAGGGGCCTGGGTGGCCAGCCTGTTAGGTTTCATTGCCAACTGTCTCTGAGTCGACATCCAAGCAAGATGTGGGATTCTAGAAAGGGCTACAAGAGGCAGAAAGCAGAGTGAGCAGATGTGTGCCGCTAGCCCAGGACAGGGATGTTTATTTTTATTGGGGGGGGGGGGAAGGGCGGGAGGTGGCCTATAGGCCTGGGAGCCATTAAAAAATGCCTATTAATCTTCCTGTTGGTCTCAGAGGGTAAAATTAGAGCCAGAAATGAGTCTGGAGCTCAAAGGACATGGGAAGGATACGTCAAAACTCTGCCCGTGTGAACTGGTGAGGAAGAAAAGATGCCTCTCTCCACTACCCCACACAAGTTACCAACATGTCCTGGTTTTTAATCTTCCTTTTGAAATCAGGTTTACTGAGATATGATTTTTCAAAAAATGCATGCCTTAGGGTGCAGCGCCTGTGCAAAACAGTATGGGGACACCTCAAAAAATTACCAATAGGATTACCAAATGATCCAGCAATTCCACCTCTGGGTATATACCCCCAAAGAATTGAAAGCAGGGTCTTGAAGAGCTATTTGTACACCCATGTTCCTAGCAGCTCTATCCACAATGGCTAAAAGGTGGAAGGAACCCCAGTGTCCGTGAATGGGAAAACAGAATGTGGTGTATCCAAACAGTGGAATATTATTCAGCCTTATAAAGGAAGGAAAGCCCTGGATAAAATTTAAGGACATTATGCTAAGTGAAGTAAGCGAGTCACAAACAGACAGATGGCATGATTCCACCGATATGAGGTACCTGGAGGAATCAAATCCATAGAGACAAAAGCAGAATGGTGGTTGCCAGGGGCCGGACAGGGAAGGAGAAAAGTGAGCTGCTTAATGGGTACAGTTGCAGGTTAGCAGGATTGAAAAGTTCTGGAAATGGATGCCCCCAAAATGTGAATGTCGTTAACACTGCTTAAAAATGCTTAAGACAGTAAAATTTTACATCGTATGAATTTTACCGCCATTAAAAATTAAAATGATTACATGTTATCAAAAATTATTAAATGATATTTAATGATTTACTTGGTACAGGTTATTAAGTAATTAATTACTGAAATCACTAAAATCTTAAAATGCACCTATTTTAAGTGTAAAGTTCCTTGGGTTTTGCCAAATATCACATCATCCCAATCAAAACAGGAACAGATCCCTCACCCCAGAAAGTTCTCTTGGGCCCCCACGGAAGTCTACACTGGTTTTCAACAGCCAAATCAAAGTTTAATTAGAGGATTGATATCCCCACTGCCCTGGGGTCCGGGCCAAGCCCAAATCCTAGTTTCACACTCAGGGGCCCTTCCTACCTGGCCTTTTCTAAGGTGTCTGTGGAAGGGGCAGAAGAGACAAGAGGAAGGACATATACTTTGGCTTCTTCATTTCTAACTAGTTGAAGTAACACCTTTAACTGTCCTCTCCCTACACACCCCCCCACCCTCACCTGGCCCCAGTGTCCAGCCAGGAGTCTGTCCCCAGGGGCTGTGCACCCAAGCGAGGGCTCCCCTGGGAAAGTGGACTCACACCAGCCCTCCTGACCTGCCCCACACAGCCTTGACCTCTTGCTTTAGAAACCTCGGATTTGGGGCTCATAAAGATTCATCGGTGAAGGTCGCCCCCTGGTGGGCAATCTTGGACATACATAAACTATGGGTTTCTGTGCTCTTTTGTAGAACTTACTTTGATCCAAAATATTTGACGGGGAAATAATAACTTGACAGTGGAGAAACCCAGAAGGCACGACCTTAACTAAGGTTACCGCCACTCGTAACAGGAAAGACGGACGCCCTGTACCACTGAGACATGATGCACTGGGAAGGACATTTCTTTCTTCTGTGGCATTCTTGCCCCAGATGCATGACCTCAACCTAACCATGAGAAAGCCTCAGACTAACCCAGAGGAGGGATAGCCTACTAAAAAGGCGTCAAGGTCACAAAACAACAAGGAGAGACCAAGAAATATCGCAGATCAGAGAAGGTGAAGGGGATGTAATGAGTCATACACCGTGGATCATGGATCAGGAAAGGACATGGGTGAAAAATGTGTGCACTCTGAGTGAGGTCGGGAGTTTAGTTAGGAGTAATTTCTAATAAATTGTTAATTTCTTACTCTGGCACTCATTCCGCCCTGTGCTAGCTGTTCACGGGGATGGGGGGGCGGTGAGGGGAGTTGGGATTCTGCCCCAGATCATGTACCACGGGCTCCTGCCCCTGATCGTGGACCACGGGCACCTGTCCCTGATTGTGGACCACGGGCTTCTGTCCCTGATCGTGGACCATGGGATCCAGCCCCTGACCATGCACCATGCGATCCTGCCCCAGATCGTGCACCATGGGCTCCTGCCCCAGATCCTGGACCATGGGCTCCTGCCCCAGACCATGCACCATGGGATCCTGCCCCAGATCGTGCACCATGGGCTCCTGCCCCATATCGTGCACCATGGTCTCCTGCCCCTGATCGTGCGCCATGGGATCGTGCCCCAGATCGTTCACCATGGGCTCCTGCCCCTGATCGTGGACCACGGGCTCCTGCCCCAGATCGTGCATCATGGGCTCCTGCCCCACATCATGCAGCATGGGATCCTGCCCCAGATCGTGCACCATGAGCTCCTGCCCCAGATCGTGCAGCATGGGACCCTGCCCCAGATCGTGCACCATGGGATCCCACCCCAGATCTTGTACACTGGGCACCTGCCCCTGATCATGGATCAGGAAAGGACATGGGTGAAAAATGTGTGCACTCTGAGTGAGGTCGGGAGTTTAGTTAGGAGTAATTTCTAATAAATTGTTAATTTCTTAGTCTGGCACTCATTCCGCCCTGTGCTAGCTGTTCACGGGGGTAGGGGGGGAGGGAGTTCGGTGAAGGCAAGCAGGAGTCTGTACTGCTTTTGCAACTTCTCTGTATGTCTAAAATTATTTCAGAATTGACAAAATATTTGTGGGCCTTCTTCCCTATATGGTTCTGTCGTTGGGGGATACAATGCTCGCCTTCCTGGAGCTTACCTACTAGTAGGAGGGATGACATACAAAGGAAAGAAGCATGATAAGGAAGGATAAGGCGTTGGGGACGGCTGGCTGGTCAGGGTGAGGAAGGCCAGTGTAGCTGGAATGCAGCAAGGGAGAGGTGCACAGGGGCCAGAGCATGATGGGCTGTGTCGGCTGCAGTTCGGACTTTATTCCAGTGCTGGTGGGGAACAGAGGAGGCATGGGGTTGACAGAGAGGCCACTGTGGCAGGTGCATGCAGAACAGGCCGCCCAGAGCTCCGAGTGAGGAGAGGGCACCTACAGGGGGTCCCGTGAGCAAGACCTCGGCTTCCGTGATGGCGGGATTGGGGATGGGGTGGGGCGGTGGTAGGAACTCGGATTCCGGGCTCATCTTGAAGGTGGGGTCACGAGATTGAAACAAATGGATCAGACGTGGAAGGCGAGAGAAAGCAATCGGTCCCCAGCAGCCCTGAGATTTTTGGCTTGAACTGGACATCCGGAAAAAGAGAGGTTTGAGAAGGGAGACACGGGTTTAGGAGAGAAATCCACTTCATCCGTGTTTGAAATGCGTACTTGCCAAACACATGGAGGGTAAAGCAAGCCCTGTCCTGACTCTTCTGGGAAAAAAAAGACAAGAACCGGCGTTTAGGGAGCACCTGCCGCGGCCTGTGCAGAGTAACACACCATGCATGTGTCAGCTCATTTGCTCCCCAGGGAAATGACATCCACACTTCATTGACAAGGGAACAGGCCCAGCGCGAGCAACAGACCTCTTGCATGTTCAGAAGGTTCTAGAAAAATGGCCAAGTAAGAGCTCATCGGCCATGGCTGATGACTCAGCTTGCTCATCGAATGTCTGCTGTGTGCCCGAGAGGCCGTGTCCGTGGGGGAAACGGTCAACTGGGTGCACAGTGTGGTCGGTGCCATGATGGTGGAAATGCCAGCCAGGCTGGAGTCCTGAGAGGGCCAGGGAAGCCTGCCAGGATTGAGAGGCCAGGTGTGGAGACAGGGTCGGGTGGGGGTGGTGAGCAAGGAGGCTGTTGCGAGATCCAGGTAGGACCTAGGGTGACAGGAAGACATGAAGGCTCCCGCACGGGTCAACTGGAGAAGCGTTTGGTCCTGGACAGATTCCCCCGTGTGTCCCTATCTGAGGTAACCTGGTGGAGAATCCAGGTTCTTGGAGCTGCCAACCAGGTCCACGGTGTTCCCTGACCTCCGCCTTGGTTTCTAAATGGCATCTGAAGAGTCAGGGCAAGTGACCGTTGGTGCGCGAGGCCGGGGCTCCGCAGGAGTCGGAAGCAGCCCAGGCGCGGCTGGGTCCCGCGCCGCCGGTCCAGCGCGGTCCTCGGCCGTGGGCTCTCGCTCGGGCTCGCTCCCACTCGCCCCCCCCCGTCTGCCCTCCCCGACCGCGTGGCATCTCCAGGGTGGCTGGGAGCTGTAGGGAGAGGCCAGATACGTGTCTCTGGCTCTGCCCTCAGGGCCTCGCTCGTGGTGTCCAGGTCGGGGGTCCCGAAGTGGTGTCGAGGGGCCGCGGGGACGGAGGACGGCCTTCTCGCTCCCCCCCCCGCCCCGCCCCGCCCTGGGCCGGGGGAGGGGAATCGTGGCCCCCGCTCCTCTGCTCTGGCAGGTCAGCACGCTCCAGACCACGGTGGGGCCGCCGCCTCCCGGTCCCTGCTGCCGGCGCACCCCCATACGCCCGGCGGCTGAGGCGCAAACCTCCGTGGTCCCCGAGTCCCCCCACAGCCCCCAGCTACCTCATCCGTCAGCAGGCTCTGCTCCTCCTGTTTCTCAGCAGCCCTCCAACCCGCCCCGGTCTCCCCCTCCTCACAGCCCTCCATCACCCCGACTGCCCCTTCACCCTCTTTCCACACCACAGTAATGGTTCTAGAAGGTCCCTTGGCGCCCGTGTTTAACTCGCTGAAAACTGGGTCCCGGCCTTCCTCAGAAGGGTCTTAATTCTCGAGTCTGGCCTACACATGACCTTGGCCCTTGGCGTGCGTCTACACCCGCCGCTCCCACCCCCACGCCTGCCCCCTGGCGCCCTTGCCATCCCCTCTCTGGAACACAGCCCGCCCCCCCACCCCCCCCAGCCACCTCGCTTGAAGCGTCCCTCCCGGCAGCTTTCCCACTGCGCGGGGGCACGCTGCACTTACCCGTGGTGGTGGCCCTCGCTCCGTGTTGTAACCGCCTGGTCCCTCCCGGCACGGCTCACCGCCGCGAGCCACGTGGGGCCTGGGGCGGCGTCTGTCCTGTTTCCTGCAGTGTCCCAGTGCCCAGCCCCAAGGAGGCCGAATGACTTGAGGACGGAGCGTGAGCGAGTGACAGGACACGGGGCCTGGGGAGAGGGAAGTAGAGTCCAGGGCGGTCTGGATTTCCGGACTGAGGAGGCCGGGGGTGGGGTGGGGGGGGGAGGACGAGGAACAGTGGGCTTCCGGGCAGGCAGGTGGAACTATGAGATCTGCAGCCACAGATTCCGGAGCCACGGGGAAGGATGCGCTGACTTAACAAAAGTACTAGGAGAAAAACTATCCCGAGTTTGAACTCAGTTGACTATTTCAGCTGCCTGCCTGCCCTTATCAGCCGAGTGGAAGTCGAATTGGACAAGTATCTCTCAGAGTGCGGTCCACTGACCCCTGCAGCAGAGTCGCCTTGGGGAGGAGAAGGCATTCGATGCAGATTCCTGGGCCTGACCTGCCACTGACTGGCTCACAACCTGGGGCTAGCCTGGGAATCTGAATGCTCACTGGCTCCTGGAAACCACAGGTTGGCTTTTCCGGAGAAAAACCAGTGGGTGAGGCACTAATGTGATGGGCAGCCCAGTTGTGACAGAGCCAGGACGTGCGCCCTCTGACGGAGGCAAGCTGATGGGAGACTGGATGCGAGCGGAACCTGGAAGCGCCCCCCGCCAGCTGAAGAAAGGAATGGGTTTGCGGGCTGGCCCACCTGGCCTGGGAGCTGGCTGCTCCAGGGCCATACACGCCCGTGAGAGTGGGAGGGGGGAGGGGGGAGGGGGGAAGGGGGAGGGGGGATGGTGCATAAGAGGGTTTTTTTTTTTTTTTGAATGGTAACGTATGTAGTAAGAGCATTGTGAATGTTTGTGGACTGTTGTACGGTAATCACTGATAGAATTCAAAAGACGAACGTTTCTTTCCAAAGTGTTTTGAGAGAGAAAAATGGCAGAGTCCATACACACAAAAAAGGCAAAACTAAAAAAGTAAAAGCAAATAAATATGTGTATTTTCATAAGAATTGGCTGACAAGTCAAAATGTAACACAGAACAGGAAATGCAAATGGTAAAAATCACCCTATTGAAATGAAATGATTATTCTGTTAAGAAATAAAATGCAACAATGTGTATGAAGAACACCTAACACAAAATGACAAAGGTTCAAAATAAATGGTTGGTCAAAGATATAACACCAGAATTCTAAGAAAAGGAAACAGGAGTGGCAAAATTAATATCAAAGGATAATTTAAAGCAAAAAGTATTACGAAGGGTCAGGATACAGAGATAAATTACATTACAAAATACATCATAAAACTTTATGCACCAATAATGTAGTAAAAAGAAAAAAGGACACCCCAAAATTGCAGTGGGAAATTCTAACTCCTGCTACCTGCCTAGAACAGAGTCTGAGGTCTTGACAGGGGCGTAGAAGAAATGGAAAATACACCCAGGATAGCATTAATTGGTTTCAAATCTTAATGCCTAGCGCCACACTTCCAATAGGATACCTGTGTGTCTAACACTCTGAAATGCAGTAAGCATGGCTGAGGAACTAATTTTTAAAGTTTAATTGAATTTTAATTGAACTCATTTTAATTAAAATTCAATTAAAAATTTTTTCTGTTAAATGCAACTTTATTATTCGGTAGAACCACATTTTACTTTAACCATCAAAAATTTAGCTTCCAGATTTAGATGTGCTGTAAAGGTACAATAAATACTGTTTTGAAGGTTCCAGAGAATGTTTCTAAGAACCAATCATTACTAGATCACATTGCAGTAAGAGAAAATTAGAGTCCAAGAGACTTTAAATCCGAAGAGAACTTTCCTTTATTTAAAAAAAAAAAAAGAAAATGAACTAAAAGTCTAAAAATAAAAATGAAAATGCTAAACATCAACACCTGCAGGATGCAATCAGCTTTAACACAGTCCCAGATCAGTCATTTTACCCCTTTCAGGGTCAGACACCTCTGAGGATGGGATGCAACAGACCCTCTCCCTAGAAAAATGCACACACATGAAGACTTCTGTGTATCATCTGAGGAGGGCCACCCGCATCCAGAAGCCGCCAGGCTATAAATGCCTGTGTCATCGAAAGTGAAAATAAATTAACTAAGCAGGCGATTAAAATTCAAGGAAAATGAAACAACCCTCAAGGAAACTGGGAAAAGGAACAGCAAGATAAAAGCCAGGATAAAAACAGCAGAATTGTTAAATCCATGAGCTGTTTCTTTGGGAAAAAAATCAAACAAAACTAAGAAACAGCACACTGCTAGAAAACAAATCAAGGAAAGAAACCCTGCATCAATATTGTTAGAAATGAGAAGGAACATATGTGACGAAAAACAACGCATTCAGAATTAAGGGAGTACTCTGCACAATTGCATACTAATACATTGGGAAAACTCAATTTTTTCCACTTATAAAAATCCAAATTACCAAAATTGACAGAGGAAATAGAAAACCTAAATCAACCACCAAAAAAAAAGTTCCTGTTTTTTCTAATATATAAAAGATATATTTTCTGCTCTCCAGAAAGGCCTCGAGATGTGATGAATTTGCTTGTAAAATTATTTCCGATTTTTGAGGTGGATTCCACTCTTTCAAGTCTGTGTTCAGCTAACGTTTCCTGGGTGCCTACTCTCAGCCCAACAGAGTTGTCATGTAAGGTCAACATTCCTGTGTCATAAAAAATGACTGGAAGGTCATCAAATTCATCCTGTGAGGCACACTTGACCTCCTTAGACCTGACAAGGGAGATAACCTCCATAAGCTTTGTGGAGAGATCAACAGAACAAAAACTGGTGTATGTGTGTATATGTGACTATCTGATCATTCTCTCTTCTAGAATGAGAACTCACAAGCGTGAGAGCAGACAGGAAGTTATTTACGTAAACAATGCGTATAAATTAGTAACATCAAGACCTCTAAGTGAACAAAGATTTAAATAAGAAAAGCTGACAAAATGTTTGTTGAAAGATGTTCAAGCTCAAGTTAAATAAGACAAGTACTATCTTACACGTTAAATTAAATTGACTTTCCCCCAGAGCACACATTTTGCCTTGTGTCGGCCCTCTACTCTTAGCTCTGGCGTGGCCCATTTTCCTGAAGATTGTCTGGCTTTCTGGAGCAGGTAGATTGCAACGTGCCTAATCTGCCAATAAAGGCAATGAAGGCATAGAACAGACAGCAGCAGGCAAGACACACCAAGTGCTGCTCATTTGTACGCGTTTGCCTGTTCTGAGCAGCGGGTGATGTTAAGCACTCTTCAGACACGCTTGCTTTTGACACCTATAAATGAACAGCATGGAGTAACAGCCCAAATGCAGTTTTTAGCAGATTATTAAAACAAAGCATGTGCTTTTTCTCACTTCCCTGCTTGTTTAAAAAAAATAAATAAATAAAAGTGAGACGGACCCCCATGTTGTCTGTGCCTTTCTATCACCTGGTAACTAATGCTTATTGAGGAAATAACCCTTTACAGAGAAAAATCGGTACTTCAGTCTTACCCAAGCTCCGTCCTGGAGGTGAAACTTTCTTCCTCATCAACTTCTATTTCTTACCTGCTTCATTACTTTGGAGTTCTAGCCAGAAGCAGGATGTGTCAAAAAAATCATTTTGGAAACTTGATCTGGTTTGGAAATTTGGAAATTTTCAAGTGAAGTAGCAGAAGACTGGTAAATCTGGTTCCAAGTGGAGTAAGATGCCCAGGGCCATCGTTACAACCACACTGTGATCTGGCACAACAGAATTTTCTAAGGGTGTCTCATTAGGTATTGATGGCATGAAATAATTACTATCAAAGTGACCTTGTTGTCAAGGGGATGTAAACCAGCAAATCATCTAACACCAAGATAACATGGTGATACATTAAAATTGCATTTTGTTAGGGTTTTAGCATGTGGTGGATTCAAAAGTGAAAAAAAAAAAACCAAAATGTTCTTTACGCCATGGCTTGTGTTGCGTAAACGACAAGCGGCAAGGACAATTTTTAGTAGGTAGCTCCCGCTTCAGCATTCAGTCTTATGAGAAGTCTGCTTTTAAAAACTTCTATTGACAAACTGTACTTTTTACACAAAAACTTTTTTAGCTCCTTGATAACTGTTGGAAACAAATCCCTTGCCCCACACGTCCCTGAAGAGCGGAAACAGGACACGGTGCCGTGGCATCACCGGAGGGGATGAACTGGTGTTATGCAGAAACGGAGGGAAGTGAATGGCTGGAGGCTGATGGCTCCTGAGCACCCGGTCAGATCTGTCTTCACCTGATTTGCAAAATGTTTTAAATGCACTCAACAAATACCTTCTCCTGCCTCAAAGAGATTTAGTTACGGTCGCCAAATTGGTGCAGCCAGTGGTTATGAAAACAAGGTTCACAAACCATTGGGTCAAGTCCCACCCGATGCATGAGCTAAGTTATCTAAGCTAAGAAACACTGGTAAAAACACCCTCTAGTTCTGATTATTAAGGGGACACAGGAATCACTGGACTGACCTGATTACAATGGATCCAGGGACTATGTGGTTCATAATGCTTTTGGCAAGCAGCATGACAAACAGTGCCATGGTGAGGGATGAGGCAGAGGCCGGAATGGTCTTCTAACTGAAATGTGGCCTCACTGTCCGCTTTCTTCAATGGTACAATTACAATAACATGGTAACAGTGTTGCCATTTGCAAAGCATTTCTCACAGACTCAAGCTCGACCTTCATTTGCAGATAAAATAACCGCCGGCCGAGCAGTTTCAACAGCTTTACCTCTAGGTTCAGACAATGTTAAATTCAGAATAATGCATATCTCCTAAATAGATGCAGGAAGGTTAAAAGCAAGGTCTTTCGAGATTTAGCCAAAGTGTGACTGTAAGCTCTGCCACGTCCTGGGGGCTTACCATTTTGGCAAGAGATTCTGCCCCTAAGCGCACGTGGTTTTCCCTAGCGGCTGGACCCAAGGGGAACATCCCGCTTGTACCTGCTGTGCCGAATGGCATCCTACTGTCACCAGCCTGTGAACAGGGCAGAGAGCAAAGACAGGTCTGTTGTTTCTAAGGAACATCAAAAAGAAACTGGCCCAGACCGTGAAGAGAAAGGAAGTGGAAAACAGACTTGCAATCTGTTCTAGGACGGACCACAATCTGTGGGAGACACAGATCTGATCTACTCAGAACAGTTCTAGAACTAAACACCGGGGCTCCTACTTCAGTGTTGTGTGTGTGCAGGCTCTCAGTGCAAATCTAGGAATGCACGAGTACCCTGGAGCATGGGAACACCATCTGAGAACACCTGTTGTTTGGCGGGGGGGGGGATAGTCACGGCAGGAAAATTCTATGTCCGTGTTACTCTGGAAGGCAGAGCCTGGCTCCCAGCCAAGGAATGTTCAATACATTATACATACACCTTCTGAATAGGTGTAGATAATTTTATTACAAAGACAGGATGGGAGGGGGAAAAAAGCCACTCAAAGTTTCAGTAATTCAATAATTTATTCCTCTAAAAAAGTGTGTAAAAGTATATAGCTCTCATTCACAAGGTATATATGAATGACATTTAAAATGGAGGCCTTTTAGTATTGTTTCTTTTTATCAAAGTCTTTAGTGTACTGTACCAGCGCTATACTGTAGTTTTAAATGAACTTCACATATTTTTGTATTCTTTCAAATTGTTTGCTATATATAAAAGAAGCTCACTGCAAAATGCTTGAAGGAAAAAAGGAAACAAAAGAAATTCAGAACTTCCCAGAAATGTACAGCTTTTACATTTAAAAAAGGTTCTGAAATATACATACAAGCATGCTGGACAATCCCACCCTCTCCCCTCCCCATTTCCCCTTTTTAGTTCAAACCATGGTAAGAGTTCTGATTTTTGCAGAATTTCCAAAATTAAAAATAAAAAAAAAATAAAATAACTTCTCACTCTGTAGCAAATCCAGGGCTTGTACATTTCAGATTAATTCAGTAAAAAACTCACAAGTAAAATAATGCATATTTAAGGGAAATATTATACAGACTTTTTCACACAGAAGTACATAATAAGATTTTTTAAAATCTATTGCCATTCATTTATTTTTGCACAAAAACGTATAAATATGTCACCAGCTTTTCTTAACTTAAAAAACTTAAATAAAAGACACCAGATGAAAACTACCCTTTGCTGCTTTTTTTTTTAATTTTTGTAGGGGTTTTTTGTTTTTTGTGTTTTTTTTTCTTTTTTTGCTTAGAATTGGGTTTCTAGGGAAGAAAAGCCCCTGCATTAAAAACAGCCCATATTAAAAAAAAAAAAAAAAATTCAAAGTTCTGATGAATTCTGGGAAAAAAAGCAACCCCAAAGTGGTAAAAGATTACAAATATCTACTTTACAATTTGTCTTCTCACCAAGATAATTTTATACAAGTTTACAATCTTCATCATCTTATGCTCTTCAAAAGGCCTTGAGAATTTTTCCTTTCTGATTAAGAAAAAATAGCACTGCAATATTTTTAAAGTCAATTTTACACTGTACACATTAGATACAAATGGTTTGATATATCAGATTTTTTTTTAACCTATACATTGCGAAAGTCACCCCCCCCAATTGGTGGTACAGAGAATAAAATTATCCATTTACAAGTTATTTCTCTGCTTACATATTCCCACCACACAACTTTTTTTTAATATAATGTTTTAAACGTTAGATTATTTCAAGAAAAATACTTTTACAAAATCATATCAGTTATTACATTTTTCCTTTTTTTTTTTTTTGTTTTTTTGTTAATAACCAGGATATGGAAGTCTCTTGGAAGAACTTTAAAATTTGCATGATTCTCTCCACAGATGACTAGAGCTCAACAGTCTGACCAGAGCGGCTTGCGGGAGGCAAGCCCACGCCCACTGCCCTCAGACAGAAACGTGCTGTGATGTCAGGGTCAGAAACGGGGTCTTAAAGACAACCCTCTTGGGCCTGAAATGAGGAGTCATAAAATACTTCAATTAGCCATTAATGCTTTAAAAAGGCATTATTTTTTTTTTTAAAAAAGTCCCACCACAAAGGCTCAACTTCAAGTACTAATTTAATGGTTAAGTTGTAATATTTCTTTGAAATAATATTCCTATGGTCCAGAAAAAAGTCACCATATTTATAACTGATTTTATGAGCAAACACTTTCAATTATGATATGTACATGAGTCCCTTTTGATCTAATGAGAGGAGAGACCTGGCTTTCAATAAGAATTCACTAGAAAATATATTTCCATTGTGACTATATAAAACTAATGAAGGTACTTGCCTCCATGGCTCTGGGTTGAGCTTGACTGCCTGCCTTCTGTATAAAAATGTTATCCTTCATGAAACGCTGGCCACTTTTAATAAGAAACATGGCAGAATGTTTACCCAGTTTGTTCTTAATAATAAAGCCTACTGCTGGGTGGTTTTGAATATATTACTTTTTAGGCATATCTCCCCAATCTCTTTTCACTCCTTTTCCAGCTTCTAGGACAGAGGTATGTAGTCAAAGAATCCTATGGTAGATCTGAGTTGGGTTTCAGCTACTGTACCTGGTCCTCATGAATTTAAAAAAAAAAAAAAAAAAAATCAAAAGAAAGTCACAAAAAAAATGACAAAACAACTTAAAATAAATAAACAAAATGAAGATGTCTCCAGACCTTTTCTATCTACACACAGGTATGAAGTCAACCAAAGCATTCATGCCAATCTAGATGGGAGCACTAGGGAGACAGAAACCCCGTTAAGAAGTCATATACTTGAGCTGGTTCTTATTTTTAAAAAGTCCCAGATTATGGAGTTCAGGTAACCCACAGGCCATACACCAATAACTAGAGGATTTCATCCAAAAGGGCTAAACTGCCCTTGTTTTTAAACAGAGACTGGAAACACAGACTCTTGTGCAAAAGGATACTGTCTCTTCTGTTTCCCTCTTAAAAACCAACAATAAAAAACTTCCTGTGGACCAGTGGTTTGGGGCTGCACACACCGTAACACTGGCTAAAAGTCACTGCTTATTGGAAGTTTCCAGGTCCATGAGAGAAGTGTCAGTGAATCCCTCTGGTAATGAACACTGCAGAAATGACATGTGCCTGCTGAGGAGTAATCACAGTGCAGGACTGTGGAGAGTGGTCTCAAGAGGATGTGGGGCATTTGCAGAGTGTAGCAGGTTCCTTGGACTGAGGTTGCAGGGAGGAGGAACTGAGCCAGAGAGAACAAGTGCTTTTCCAATTAAAGTATATTCATGATGGCATTGTACAACTGAGTGAGCACCACAAAGTGGACGGGAAGGCAGGAGGTACGGTCCTGGGTGGCCGGATTGCACGTGAGCCAGGACAGAGCGTTGTACTGCTCCAAAACAAACCTGCCAGAGAGAAGACACAAGTCAGGGGCACAAGGCGAGGCACAGGGGAGGTTGACACTACATCTGAACATTCCAGATGTCAGCGGGGGGGGCGCCCTGGGTCATTCTTGCCCTTGTCCCATGTCTCCCTGCGGTACTTTTTCCCATGCACCCACTTCACCTAGCCCAGCACTACTGGCCACAAGTGGAGTCCCATGTGCTGTCTGTATGAAACAGGCACCGGGGTTCAAGGAATTCATAGTTTAAAAAAAAAAAAGCTTGTGAAATAGCTCATGGATATTTTTATATTAACTATTGAAATGATACTGTTTTTCATATACTTGATATTATTCTGATATATTTTTGATACAACTGTTAATATTAAAATTAACTTCACCAATTTATTTCACTATTTTATATTGCTACTAAAAAAATTTAATTAGATATGTGGCTTCCATTATATTTCTCTTGGACAGTGCTGAACTAGGGACCCTGAAAGCCAAAATCATGTTGATTGGGTTCTTGCCTAACTATAATTTCCAAATCATTTAAGAGCTACCAAACATTAGAAAAAGCTTGCCTACTTCCTCAAGGTACATGAAGAATGTTTATGGCCTGCTAAAGTGCAAGAGAATTAGTGCACACTTCTCGGAGAGATTTCCCAACTACGGAATTTATGTTCTGGTTAATTTTATTTATATAATCTATGTCAGGGGGAGTAAAAAAGATGCTCTCAAAGCCAAGTGCTTTAGGTTCCAGACTCTGTCTTCTAACCACCCACCCCGTAATTCTGATCGATTTTCATCACCATAAAATGCCTCCTTTAAATAGGAAGCAAAGGCAACTGTACTCGCACATACCTAATTTAACAAGGTACACTATTCTCCCTGTCTGGTGCTCAGACGGGGGGGCTGCCGCTCTCACTGGCTAATCAGACAGTGCTCCCCTGCACAGAAAGTAGCACCCTTTCCACATTTTAATTAAACACCTTGGAAAAACAAAACTGAAGGAAGATTATTTCAAACCGTACAGCTATGTTGCCTACGTCTGTATCTACCTTAAAACATCAGATGTGGTTTTGGAGTCAAGAGGATGTGGAACCCGCTGAGAATTCCTGGCAGGGAGAAGTTCGTCCGTCTGTGCTACAGAAATGTGGTGATGCAGCGAAGCCTGGCAAAAGAACAAAGACAGTTACCTTCCTGGGCAGGAAAAAAAGGCAGACCCACGTCTGCTACAGATGCCCCCTGGAGTCCTTAGAATAAGTCACAGCTTCTAGAAGCCTGAATTTTAAGCTCACAGTAACCCCAATGTGATCCCAAATAACTCCATATCCTAGAGTTGGAAAAAGGCTAGCTTGGCAGCAAATACAAATGCACTGCAAATGATTCGATAACGTGCCTCTTCAGGTCTTAATCTCTAGAAGGCCCCAGGGTCTGGATACGGCTGACTGTCCCCTTGTGGTGGTGGTTTAACCTGTTCTTCTATCCTGACTTCCCGTAAGTTGCTAGATCTAGAGACTCAATTAGGTTCAGACTCTTTCTGGGGAGCGAGGGAAAGAGGGTGCAAGAATACTTCGTAACTGGTGCTACGTCCTTCTTACTGCATCACATCAGAAGGCAGCTAGTGTCTGCTGCCCCACTGGATTTAAGAGTTAACCAGCATGCTCCATTCATTATAAAGTTCCCCACCAATTTTTCACCTAATGGCTTTAGCATAGTTTACTTTATTCAATAACTGAGAAATATAGTATGTGAAGGAGAGTTAATACATATGCTTCTCTATTTTTTAGTTTTCAAATTAATGAATTGTTGCTCTAGTAGCTTCAAAAGGTGACTGAGAAAATGTTCTGGTTTTCAGCACAGTTAAGAACCCATGTATTTGTTTTAGTCTCCTGCTACCACCGTTCTTTTTTATGTTCAAACTGTCTCATCACTGGGCAATGGGAACCCTCCAGTAGGCTCCTGGGTCCTTTGAAGTAACTCAATTATCTTACGCAACTTCCCTGCTCTCCGATGTGACAACATATCATAGGTTCATCTTGAATATCTCTTACTTCAGACCTACAATCAGTCATTTCTTCAAAGGAACTCTCTGGTTCTTTCAAACGGTAAATGGCTTTCAGAACCAGAGCTGTGGCAAGAGAGCTGTAGACTGAGCTAAAGAATGTGCACACCTTTCTTAAGGGGGAAAAAACAAATCTGCGTTCATCCTGACAACTCTAATTTGAAATAAAGATGACATGGATTTTTATATAACTTCCTGGTTTCATCATCATATGTCATAGCCATTAAAGAAAATGGCTTCAACTGTTTTTGGTTTAACCTCCCATTGTTTCTTTTTGAAAACACAAGCAGGTGTGTGCATGCACGCATCTCATCACAATTACTACAAGGTAATCTACACTCCACAGAAGGATTATATGACAACAATCCTGACTTTGTTGTGGATAACTAACACTCCACTGAACGGAGGTACTAGTTTATTCAACCAGTCCCTTACTGGTGGACAGTTTGTGTGTTTCCAATCTTTTACATTTTTCATTTTTTGGTGTTGCCAGCTTCTTCTGAACAGACTTCCAGAGGTGGAATTGCTGCACCAAAAGGGAAGCGTGTGGGGTTGTGTCACCTGGCTCTCCTACTGGCGCCAGGGCCATGTCCCCACAGCCCTGCCAACAGAGCATGTTGTCAAACTTCTGGCTTCTTGCCAATCTGTGGGTGAGACATGGATTTCATTCCTGGTTCTTTCATCCAAACCGGAAGTGGGCGATCTTTTGTTTTAACCCTTAAGTTGGATGAAAGGGTTCCAAGACCTACACAGGAAGGAGCACGTGCCAATGTAAATTTAGCTGCCTCCTGCCCTACTCTAACGAAGAAAGCTGAAGCCTATGGCAGGGGAGGAAGAGATCAGCCAATTCCGATCACCTCTGCCCCAGCTTACCTTCACCAATGGCAATGCAGCGTGGACTGACACACAACCACGTGTCCACCCGACACGTAGCCTGTGGGCCCCACAAAGTCTCCACCTTGGGTTAATGTGCTTGATTGCTTCCTTTGTGTCACGGTTTTGGGTTCCTCTCCTGCGTTCTACTCCCCACCCACCCCAACTGTAATTAAAATACCCTCAGAGTATATGAAGATGTGAAAGAAACAGGGAACACAGTAAGACATGGTGACTGAGACACAAGTTTCTAACCACACCTGAATTTAAGCATAAGTCCCTCCTCCCCCAAACTTCAAATATGACACCAAACCAACCTTTAGGAAGAGGGGGCACTGATTCTGAGCCTGGGGACACGATGACCAAAACCACTGGGGGAGATTCTCCGCTTTGGCAGTTGACACAAAATACCCGAGGGCCAGAGGCTGCTGCTTCAGCTCCTCAGGTGCCTCTCTAGAGAGAAGACGCTCACCCTGACTCTGAAAAACAAAGTTCCAAGAGCATGATCAGCGCTTATCACTTCAAATAAAGCTTTGCACATCAACTCTTTACCAAGTCACTGTGCACACTGTGGACCCCGTTCTGGCAGCTTTTCGCACAAAAATGCCAGATGACTGAGAAAGGTTAACAGGGGGAACTTTGCTGCATGCACAGACATCTGATGAGAAATATGGCCCAGGCAGAAGGTACCAGCAAAACTAACTCCATCCGTCCAGCAAATACAGATTTTTTTGCTCTGGGCTTTTCCTGTTAAATGTAAGATGTGTTCTGAGGCATTAGGTGTCAAACTAAAGGTGGAAAGAATGGCCTCTGGCAGCTGAAGGCACCCCCACACCTAGGTGCTCTTTCACCAGCCATCAACCAAAATACACGAGCGCACCTGACCATCTACTGTCAACAACACGGATGTTAGGAAAACGTAATACTGCACCACTCCTTTGTGTGACAACAGTGTCCCTGACGTCCCAGCAGTGTAAGATCTGCTCATGAAGGGGCCTTGTTTTAATTTTCAGCAAACTCCTTAATACGAGATCCCTGTGAGAGCCTTACTGTGTGTTTTGGCAATTGATACTTTTCTCATCTTTGGTTCTTTTAGCTGGCTCCAAGAGCTGAAAATGTACCTTTTATTCAAGCAATAAGAAGTCATCATGTGTTTTCAAAGGCCTTCTGTTTGGAGGAAAAAATGAATCCTCAACTATCACATCAAGTTGTACTAATTCTGAGCTGGTTAAAAAATAAAAACTTACTGCCACCCTGAACAAGTTCTTTCCCCTGTTGTAATGCCTTAACTGGATATCAAAGAATCTTTAATACTTCAGAAAGAGGAACTACTGAAAGCCTCTCAGGGGTCACCTGGCTGTAGGTGTTCAGAACAGTGCTATTTAAACTATGACATTCAATCTCAGACTTCAGGGCTTGAGGCTCCAAGAAAGGCAGAAAGTACAGCAAAGCTCTGTTTCTTACAAAACTCACATGACCCTTCAAAGACCAATTCTTTGTTCCTGGATAAGCTAAAGTGCAACCATGGGCACTGAAAGGTGGTTGCTATTATTTCCATTTCACAGATAAGGTAAGTGAGGCTGAGAAAGATCAAGCAAGCTTGGTCAAGGTCACCAAGCTAGAAGCCGTGCAGCTGTTAACTCTGAACTACATCTATCAAACTCCGGGGCATGCGTTCTTAGTTGCTATGCTATTTGCCTCTAGAATTCACTTTAATCCTAAATTAAAACATCAACTACCTAACGTAAAATCTGTGATCTTGGTTCCTATCACAACAATCTCCAAAGAAGCAATAAACTGTCATTAACTGGCAAATGATTATGGAGGAAATAAAGACACTTAACGAGCTCTTCCTTCTAGAAAGGAGGACTGGGGGACAGGCAGTTACATGAGGGTAAATCTACCGAGTAGCTCTTCCCTGGTTTTATCTGCTCTGTGACTAACATTTTAAATCTTCCTTCTCCTGCCTGGCCCTCAATGAACTCCAGGCTGGCAACGAAGAGTCCCAAGGACAGAAACCTAAGTCCTCTTACTACAGCTCTGTCTTTAAATGAGAGTGAGCAGAGTTGTTTATGCTTGCCCAGTTTAACATAGTAGACGGAGCCATTTTTCTATGTCTTAAAGCTCAATCTCGCAATATTTTAAATAAAAGGTACAAAAGAGTGGTAAGGCATGAATCATCTAGCTTTTAAACAAAGTTAATACAGGCTACAGCAAAACCTTTAACTCTTCAATCCTGTTAATCTACCTCCAATATCTTTGGGATATTTAAAGATGAAACTAGTTATCAGCTCTGATGTGTCTCCTTAATACTGGGTCATCAACCTGGACACTTCTCCAAAATCAACCTTTCGTGGGCCCTTGCCATTTCAAAACCTGGCTACAGAAAAGACTGGAACTATATATAAATCAAGGCACCATGACAAGAAACAGGAAGAGTAAAGCTCATTTCAGAATAATCAACCATCAACAATGTGTTCTTCAATTAAGACAGTCACTTTACATGTTAAGTAAGTAGAGCTGTCGAACTAGCCTCTGAAAAGCCACTATTTTGGCAAAAAAAATAAAAAATAAATAACCAGGAAGGAGATAGCAACCAAAACTAAATTTTGCGGAGAAAACAGTCATTGCAAAAAAGGCTTCCTGCTACAATAGGACTATTCTTCTGATAAAAAACATATTCATCAGGAACATTTTCAGGAATAATAATCCACTTCTTTCTAATTCGTGCCTTCAATCAAAACAGAACAACTACAGAGTCACTTTTCCACACTGATTTCTCTGGTACCAGGGACCAAGACGACCATTAAGAAGAACGGTGCATGAAGTAAAGAGGCAATCACCTTTCCAGAGGATTATTTTCCCTGAAGGCCAAGGTTGTTTTAACAACATACTTGAAATCATCCTTACCCGACTGTGCTGGAAGTGAGAGCCCACACCAATTCCAGAAGGAGAGCCTGGGGAAGGAACTGGGGAGGAGTTGGGAGAGGAATGGAGGTTCCCAGTCATTAATATGCCAATGTCATTGTCCATATCATCTGGGAATGGAAGGTCAACAAACATGTCATCTAGAAAGAAGGGAGAAAATGCACAAAAATTTAAAAAATAATCCATATCCACAACTTAAACAATATTCTGTTTTGTTGGCCCATGACTGTTATAAGCACATGCTGTTAGCAACTTAGTAAGATTTATTAACGTGTGCATACTGGGTACAAGGCACTGAAAACTGTTTTTGCATTTTGTGTTCTCTTCAGTGATCTTCTAATGTGAAGTATTAACAGACATAAAACAGAACTCCACACTCTGTAGAGCTTCCGAAGAAGGCACATAAAAAGATGGCGGAACAGCTAAAGAAGCAATTTAATTATTAAACAAAGTTAAAACTGACACCATCCTAGAAAACAGCAGACTCCATCTATGCATCCAATTAGCATCTAAAATCCTGGAGGCTGAATTAATACATGTTAATAGGTGTGAACTTGCCCTGAAACTGGAGGCCTATTCCAAAAGCAGATCAAAGCATGATGTTTTCATTAAGAAATCTTCTCCCACATTATAAAAGTAAGGTACACACACAGCAGAAAATTTGGAAATAAAAGAATAAAAAGGGAACACTATCACCCAGAATACAAGTACTGTGAACATTTTTGCTACAACTCTTTTTCTCGTATCGTAACTCCACTTTGATCACACTATCTATAAAATTTAGTATCCTTTTACCCTCCCCCTCTAACAGGAGTAAATGCGGGTAGTTATTAAAAAATCTTCAAAAAACAATGCAAATGGCTACATAATACTGGGCATTTTAGTTTATAAGTCATCACTACTTAACAAATGCCTTAAGAGATAACCAAACCAAAAAAATTTATTAAGAATAATCAAATGAGGAGTTGTTTTGAAGCAAATTAGATTCCCAATGATCAGCTAAAGACAGGAGCGAGTTCACACTGCCTGGGAATCTGCATACATTTCAAATCAGATCAGCAACTGTTTACTAAAAGAGCGGCCCCCATGTGCCGGACACTACCAACCAGATATATTTTTGCCTGTGGGGAAAAACAGTAGAAAAGTAATTACACAAGAGAGGAAAATACTTATTTGGTCTTGGTAATAGTGTCCATGAACCTTCAAAACCAAACAGATTCTCCAACCTTCAATCCCCTCTTCATATTTTGTATGTTGTTTATTCTAACACATGCAGCAGCCCACTGACTCCAATACTTCAGCTCTGCGTCTTGCTGGAGAATTTGAGTTCTATCCTTACATGGCTTTCCACACTCACCATTGTTGGGGCTAAACCCATCTTCATTGGGATAGTTGGCTGGAGCCACCTGGATGGTTGACGATGTTGGGAACACCAAGATGTGTGTACAGGAAGCATCTTGAGGGGTGTTCAGCTGAGATGACTGCATGTTTAGAGCGGTACTTCGGCCAAAAACGGAACCCATTGTGACGGCATCTTAAAAAAGAAAGAAAAAGAAAAAACTTTATCAGTTCCCTTCTGTGCATCAGTAAACAACTCCAGAAATGAAGTTCTAGGAGGACCTGAGCTGGACAGACAAGTGTGTGACACAACTGCTCATATGGATACACATTTAAAGTTCCACCTAACTGTTTATCTTCAAAAAAAACAAGACTCAGAGCATACAGCTATGAAAACCCAAGCCTCATGTCATATGGGAAAGATTAAGATAAAACTGGACTGTGCCCACCAAATATGTTTTAATTACTTATATAAGAACCATTTCTAAAAATAAATCTCCCACTTCCTTCCTGTGGTTGCTCACAATTTATAAAGGACTATCCTAAATGATACAATTCTGTAGAAATGGTATCATTCAACTAGTAGCTATGATAACTAGCATTGAGTGCTTACTACCTGCCAGATTCTGTGCTAAACTCTGTATTCACTGACAGCATCTTATTCAGTCACCTACAGCTACCTCGAGGTACAACGATTATCCCCACACCATGAAGAGGACAGATAACAAAGAAGTTATGAGGTATGTCCAAATGGTGCAGGCAACAATTAACCTAGGGTCTAATGAGGCCAGCACCGGACATCTGCCCCTCACTGGGCTGACGGTGAACAAGCTCATTCTCACACATCACTACTGATTTTCATAGGAAGTCAGTGGATAGGATGTCCCATTTGATCAGAGACATAGCTGAAGGATAAAAGCAGGCTAAAAAAGGTAGAAAATTAGAAAATGGCTTAATTATAAAATTACAAAATAGCTTAGTTGCTAATGTTTAAAAAATTCTGTGGCCACAATCTTGCTATCCACGCACTAGCGCTCCCATTTACTGAGTGCGTACCCCAGGCCGGACACTGCACTGACTACTTCACCTCTCTATTTGTCTCACCATTCACCTTCAACCACATCAGAAAGACTCAAATATCCTCTCGAGGCTGCTTAGAGATTGTCAAATATCTGTCCTCGAAAGGATATTCAAATACATATTACAACAGTAGTGGCCCCTTTAGGGGCTTCTGGAGGGCGATCCTCATACACTAACAACAATCGGGGTCACAGTAACTGGCCATGACCCTAAAAGCTCTCAGTCTTAGGCTCTCTTCCAAATGATGGTCAACAAAGATAACAAAATCACATAACCCCTCCCCTTGGAAGAGACCAAATTTCCATTTTTGAACCCTAAGTACAATCCTCTCTCACAAACGTAATGAAGATCTATTCTACACTTGTCTGTAGACTTAAGTTTGAGTGAGTTGAACGGACGTGACAGCTCATTAATGAAACTGACAAGAAGAGATTTACCTGGCATCACTACGAAGGACCCCTGGGGCTCCATGGCAACCAGGCAGGCACTAAGGATTGAAGGAGAGTCTGCGGCAGAGATTCCACACATCCGGCACACGTCCTTGAGCCGTTTGCTGATTGTCTGTAGTGAACATTCTCCAAGGAGGATACTCCAATCTGAAATCAAATATCACAGTCATACACAGTCTTTAGAAATTCATACTGATAGGAGGTTTAAGCATTTTACCAGATTTGCCTGGTAATTGAATTTCCAGGATTGGCCCTAAAGGGAATAAGGCTTTACACAGGTTCCCCTTCTTGCTACAAAGAAAATGTTACTTGACCTCTCTTACACTTCATTAACAAAGAAACAAAGGCCTACTATTCTGTCAACTGAAATCATGTCTGAAATGAGCTGGGAGAGTCCAGCACAGACCCACACAGATTTAGGTGCTTCAAATGCTTTTGATGATGAGGCCAATCTGTTCTATCCTTTCTTCTCCTCCTCTTTCTCCAGGTCTGGTTCTTTCACTGCCCCTCCACCCCCCACCCCCATCAGCACTTTTCTTTAGAAGAATGCACAGTTGGAGGCAAACCTCAGTTCTATTTACTGTTGTAGGTTGGTTGTTTCCATGAAAGGCAGTACAGAAATAAGGGGAACCCTTCTTAGAAGGCCCAAGAGAGCTGATAAACAATGGGTGTGAGTGAAATGCTCCAGATGATGTCACACTAATTGTTCCAGATTAAAACGCTGGCACACATTTTCTGATATTTGTTTACTGCCTCCACATAAAGGCACTGTGTGTCCTCAGAGAACTATAGAGGGTTACGTGACTCTGGCAGTGGAGAAGGACTCCGTCTTCTCTGTGACCTCCAGCGCACACGGAGCGTGCCATGCTCCTGCAGCAGCACGCGCTACCCGTGTCCCACCCCACCGTCCCCGAGGAAAGGCCACTCCGCTACAGGTTTCCATTTCCACATAGTTTTTTCAAACATACTGTTCTCCCCTTAAAGAGGTGAAAGGAACAATTGTTTCTTATTTCATATTCCTAAAGAACCTTAAACTGAAATGGCTGAACTTAAAAGTGAAATAAAAGACATGAAGAATGTATTTTTAAAAGTCATAGAAAAATCAAACAGGCATGAGTTTTGTATTTAAAACCACCTAAAAAGGAAAAGCAGTATCTGTATTTTATCACAAATACTCTGGTAATAAAAAACAAACACACAGTCGACTCTGAAATCTGTAGGCTCACATATGATACTGTCCCACAGAAAAGCAGCGTGGCGCAGACCTCAAGTCTCCAAAGGAATGAAATGGAGATCAGTAAACTGATCTCCTGTACACTAGGCTCTTCTCGGTGTCTCTGTCCCTTGAAAGGACATTGTCTCTCAACCTTCTGATGGGATCAGTCACACTTATATTCCATTCCCCTAAGAGATAAGAAGAGTGTGCCCCTGCTAAAAAATAAAACACACACACACACACACACACACACACACACACACACACACGGGAAGGCAATGGCCTTAATAACGGTCCGAAACAGCAAGTGACTAGACTAGTAGGCTACATTTTTATCCTCTCTTCTTTTCTATTATATTCTAACTTTTCCCAAGGGTTAAAAGCAGCTCAAAACCTTTAAGAGATAAGAGTGACTATAAGGCATACCAAGAGATGGGATAGGGATTCTGGCAGAAATGAAATGATGAATCCCCCAGTGCATCAGACCTCCAGGCCACCAATACAAGACTCATTTTTAAAGAATATCATACTTATAAATGAAAAGGTTAATATTTTCTATTTAAATAGTAAAAAAATTTTTTGCACACAATAGATTCCTAAGAAAACACTTATATTTAATACTTACATAACATAATATATGTTAACTTACTCGAGCACTTGCTACAATGTATGTTGTATCTGTATCAGGAGTTTTATTTCAGAGGTTCCACAAATACCTGATATAAGTTTCATGCAAAGAAACAATACATGCACTCTAACGCAAGGGTTCCACAAACTATGGTCTGCAGGCCAAATCCTGCTCACCACTTGTGTTTGTAAATAAAGTTTTATTGGAACAGAGCCAAATGCATTCACTTAGGTGTTGTCTGTGGTTGCTTTGACTTTACAATGGCAGAGTTGAGAGGCTGCAACAGTGACAAGATGGACCACAAAGTTGAAAATATGTATTACCCGGCCCTTTACATAGAAAGTTTGCTGACTCTGCTCTAATATACTTGAATGCACAAAACCACCAAGCTAATTTGTGGCATATGCTTTTTGCTTTTGTGTAGACCTGAGGAAAACAAACAAACAAACAAAACCTCCAATCTATACGTATATACTGAACTTTTTATAAATGTGTCATTGATTAATAAGGCTTTAAAAAAATAATCTAGAACTATTCATACTGCTCATGTAAAGTAGCTATAGTAAGATAGCAAACGAGCTTGGCTCAAAGCCAGGCAACACTGCTGCCAGTGGTCAGCTGTGCTGTTCATTACTTTTAGTGCTTTGTGACTGTTAAATTTATGACGGGAAATACTAGCAGTTGGTAGGTAGATTTGGGGATTCAATTTAAAAAGTCTGCTCTCTTAAGAGTCCAGACTGAAGTCTATCAGACAGTGGCAATGTGAATAAAGACTGTTCCAATTTACAACTACTTGTCCTTGTAAATCAGGATTATCTTGCCCTTGTGCCCTTGTGCCACCAACACACAAACACAAAATAAATACAAACTATATCACCATCAATCACCAAAAATAAAGAAACAGAAGTCCATTCTTATATATGACTTCTACTATCATCCATAATTTCTCATTTGAATTTTCGTGTTAAAACTGACTTGATCTCACTGACTCAGTACATAAATAAACGTTAGAAGTTCTAATTTACTATCACTTTTATATTAATAAAACATTCTTTTTCCTGTCTTATATACTGGGGTTCAGTATTTAAAGATTTTCTTTGGTAAACAGTTTTGTTGATAATGAGAAGTTTAAAAACTGCACTTAAAACTACATTTAAAAGAATCAGAAAATATAAATCTGCTTTATTCTTACTACCAACTTTATAATTTTCTCCCTCAGCTCAGTTAGGGACATTAGCTTAACCCTTTTCCTTTGTTTCCTGTACTGATTGCTTCAGGAATCTCTCACCTTTAAGCTCCCCATGGCCAAGCCGCCCAAGTCGGCCAATTACAACTCTCCAGGGTAGAGATGTCATTTGGACAATACCTATGCACCACTCCCATAACTTCTGTAGTCCAATTTTACGTGCAGACACTTTACTCCTCCGTGATCTAAAAAGGAAAGAAGTGAGGAAGGGGCCCCAAATGAGTCAAAGTTATCACTTAACAAGACAAAACCCAGAAAATTCCAAAAAGCCCACCCAAACAGCACCCACTGCATTTAGACAGGAAAATCAGAATGACTCATTATCTGAGGAAAGGCACAGCATCAATTTATATGCGGCATAAACACCAAGGCTCCTCACCTGTTTGGTAAAGCAATATTTACAATACAAGTTTCTAATAATTCCCCATGGAGGTCAGTGCAGGAAGCCAAAAGCCAGCGCTGGTCATGAGACAGACAGTAGCCCACAAAGAGCACGTTGTATTTCTGGCTCGCCTCCCCAAATGTCTCTCCCAGCTCCGTCTGCTTGTCTTTGATTGGGGCCAGTATAAAAGGAGGGGAATAAAGCTGGATTGGGCTGGGTCGCTGAAATCAAAATAAAAGTCAGTATCAACACAAAGCCACCCGACTCAATGTTTACAACAAAACCCCAATTAGCACTTGAAACCAACAGGGAGTAATAACAACAGACCGCCCCCCAGAAGTATTACACACATAAACAGTAAGTGATAAGATAGAAACCAAAAAGATTGTTTAAGTGACATCAGCTAGGGAACCCCAATCAAGCCAATGTTTCCTTATTAAAAGGAAATTACTATTTTAGGAAGTAAACTGGCCCCACATCATTAGTCATCAGGAAAGCAGAAATTAAAACCACAATGAGATACTACTACATATCCACCAGAATGTCAAATAAAAAAGAAAACACCAAGTATCTGAGAATGTGGAGCAACTAGAACTTTAATACACTGCTGGTGATGCAATCTCTTTGGGAAAGTGACAATCTCTGCTAAAGCCAAACATATACATACCCTGTGACCCAATCCAATGGACATATACGTTTACCAAAGGGCAGGTATAAGACTGCTCACAACAGGCAAGACGGCGGAGGAGGAGACCTAGATTTCGTCTGGTCTCAGGAATTCAGCTGAATAGGGATCAAACCATTCTGAACACCTACAAACTCAACAGGAGATCGAAGAGGAGAGTAGCAACAACTCTCTGCACAGAGAAGCGACCACATCCTGGAAGGTAGGACGCGCGGAGAAGTGAATCCGAGGCGATATTCAGAAGGATAGACGGCGGGGGAGGGGGCCTCCGTCGGCCGCTTCTGGCAAGTGATAGAGCCGCGGAGCACAAAATCGGAACTTTTAGAAGTCGGCTCCGCTGAGGGACGTCGCTGCAGTGGCTGAGCGGGGTGGGGGGGGGGGGGGGGGGGGGTGGAATCCTCCCAGGACAGTGTGGTCTCAGGACCCTCGGGGTCACAGAAAGACCGGGGTTGCCTGAGTGCGGCAGAGCTCCCAGGTATCGGAGCGGGGGAGGCGCGGGCTCTCAGCTCGGGGTTGCCATAAACTGTGATCCGCGGCCCAGTCGGGCCACTGCTCCTCCAGCAGGGACCCAACAAGCAGCAGAGCCGGGGAGACTCCCCTTCCTCCCCCGGGAGGAGCAGTGCGGGAGCGCACCGCGGGGATCTCCTGGGTTTGGAGACTCCACACGGGGTCGGGTGCCAGAGATAGAAATGCTCGGTCACAGGCCGGGTGAGCACGGAGTGCGGCCAGAGACCAGGGAGACGGGAGTGACTGCTTTTCTCTGGGGGCGCACTGAGGAGCGGGGCCCCGAGTTCTCAGCTCCTCCGGGTGGAGACTGGGAGGCCACCATTTTCGCCCTGGTCCTCCAAAGCTGTACCGAGAGCTTGCAGGGAACAAAAGCTCCTGAGAGTAAACCCGAGCAGCTTGCGTAGCCCAGACCGACAAGGGCGGGGCAATTCCGCCTCCAGCAAAGACATTTGGGAACCACGGCAACAGGCCCCTCCCCCAGAAGATCACGAACAGCCAGCAAGCCAAGACCAAGTTTACCGATCAAGGGGAACGGGAGAACTCCAGCGCCAGGGGAATACTGCACATAGAATTCATGGCTTTTTTTACCATGATTCATTAGTTCATCAAAGTTAATTTTTATTAACTGTTTTTTTTTTATTTTCTTTTTCCCTTTTTCAACCAACATCTTATCAATCCCTTTAAAAAAAAAAAATTTTTTTTTTTTCATTTTTAGAGTCATATTTTATCCCTTCATAGTAGTTACCCTTATTTTTGGCATATATATATAAGTTGTTCTCGCTTTAAAATTCTGAGATACAGTTTCTTCTAACAGATCAAAATATACCCTAAATCACTAGTGTATGACTTTGTTCTAGTCTCCTGCCTGATCACATTCTCTCCTTTTTTTAAATCTTCTTTCTTTTTTCAAACTTCTTATCGTATCAATTCCTTTTATAAAATCTTTTATAATTTTCATCTTTACAGTCATCTTCCATCCCTTCATTGTATCAACCCTTACTTTGTACATATATCTCATTCTTCCTTTAAAATTTTAGGAGGCACTTTTTTCTAACAGACCAAAATACACCCAAAATCTAGTGTGTGGCACTGATCTATGCACTAGCCTGATCATATTTGATCACATTCTGCTTTTTTTGTATTGTTCTGTTTTTGTTATCTTTTTTTTTTTCTTTCTTTTTTCTTTCTTTCCCTTTCTTTTCCCCTGGTTTCAGGTCTTTTCTGATTTGTATACAGTATATTTGCTGGGGACGTTGTAAACCTGTTAGCATTTTGTTCTCTCATTCATCTGTTCTCCTCTGGACAAAATGACAAGACGAAAGAAATCACCTCAGCAAAAAGAACAAGAGGTAGTACCGTCAGCCAGGGAGCTACTCAATACGGACATTAGTAGGATGTCGGACCTAGAGTTCAGAATCATGACTTTAAAGATACTAGCTGGGCTTGAAAAAAGCGTGGAAGTTATTAGAGAAACCCTTTCTGGAGAAATAAAAGAACCAAAATCTACCCAAGTCGAAATCAAAAAGGCTATTGATGAGGTGCAATCCAAAATGGGGGCACTAACTGCTAGGATAAATGAGGCAGAAGAGAGAATCAGCGATATAGAAGACCAAATGATGGAAAATAAAGAGGCTGAGAAAAAGAGAGAGAAACAACTACAGGATCACGAGGGCAGAATTCAAGAGATAAGTGACACGATAAGACGAAACAACATTAGAATAATTGGGATCCTAGAAGAAGAAGAGAGAGAGAGAGGGGCAGAAGGTATATTGGAGCAAATTATAGCAGAGAACTTCCCTAATGTGAGGAAGGAAACAGGCAACAAAATCCAGGAGGCACGAGAACCCCTCTCAAAATCAATAAAAATAGGTCAACACCCTGACATCTACTAGTAAAACTTACGAGTCTCAGAGACAAAGAGAAAATCCTGAAAGCAGCTCGGGAGAAGAGATATGTAACCTACAATGGTAGAAACATTAGATTGGCAACAGACCTATCCACAGAGACCTGGCAGGCCAGAAAGGACTGGCAAGATATCTTCAGAGCACTAAACGAGAAAAATATGCAGCCAAGAATACTATATCCAGCTAGGCTCTCATTGAAAATTGGAGAGATAAAGAGCTTCCAGAACAAACAAAAACTAAAGGAATTTGCAAACACGAAACCAGCCCTCCAAGAAATATTGAAAGGGGTCCTCTAAGCAAAGAGAGAACCTAAAAGCAGCATCGATCAGAAAGGAACAGAGACAATATACAGTAACAGTCACCTTACAGGCAATACGATGGCACTAAATTCATACCTTTCAATAGTTACCCTGAATGTAAATGGGCTAAATGCCCCAATCAAAAGACACAGGCTATCAGATTGGATTAAAAAACAAGACCCATCAATATGCTGTCTGCAAGAGACTCATTTTAGACCCAAAGACACCCCCAGATTGAAAGTGAGGGGGTGGAAAACCATTTACCATCCTAATGGACACCAAAAGAAAGCTGGGGTGGCGATCCTTATATCAGACAAATTAGATTTTAAAACAAAGACTGTAATAAGAGATGAGGAAGGACACTATATCCTACTTAAAGGGTCTATCCAACAAGAAGATCTAACAATTTTAAGTATTTATGCCCCTAACATGGGAGCAGCCAATTATATAAGGCAATTAATAACAAAAGTGAAGAAACACATTGACAACAATACAATAATAGTGAGGGACTTTAACACCCCCCTGACTAAAATGGACAGATCATCTAAGCAAAAGATCAGCAAGGAAATAAAGACTTTAAATGACACACTGGACCAAATGGACTTCACAGACATATTCAGAACATTCCATCCCAAAGCAACAGAATACACATTCTTCTCTAGTGCCCATGGAACATTCTCCAGAATTGATCGCATCCTAGGTCACAAATCAGGTCTCAACCGGTACCAAAAGATTGGGATCATTCCCTGCATATTTTCAGACCACAATGCTTTGAAACTAGAACTCAATCACAAGAGGAAAGTCGGAAAGAACTCAAATACATGGAGGCTAAACAGCATCCTACTAAAGAATGAATGGGTCAACCAGGAAATTAAGGAAGAATTAAAAAAATTCATGGAAACAAATGAAAATGAAAACACAACTGTCCAAAATCTTTGGGATACAGCAAAGGCAGTCCTGAGAGGAATGTATATAGCAATACAAGCCTTACTCAAGAAACAAGAAAGGTCTCAAATACACAACCTAACCCTACACCTAAAGGAGCTGGAGAAAGAACAGCAAATAAAGCCTAAACCCAGCAGGAGAAGAGAAATCATAAAGATCAGAGCAGAAATCAATGAACTAGAAACCAAAAGAACAGCAGAACAGATCAACGAAACTAGGAGCTGGTTCTTTGAAAGAATTCACAAGATTGATAAACCCCTGGCCAGACTGATCAAAAAGAAAAGAGAAATGACCCAAATCAACAAAATCATGAATGAAAGAGGAGAGATCACAACCAACACCAAAGAAATACAAACAATTATAAGAACATATTATGAGCAACTCTATGCCAGCAAATTAGATAACCTGGAAGAAATGGGTGCATTCTTAGAGATGTATCAACTACCAAATTTGAACCAGGAAGACATAGAAAACCTGAACAGACGTATAACCACTAAGGAAATTGAAGCCGTCATCAAAAATCTCCCAACAAACAAAAGCCCAGGGCCAGATGGCTTCCCAGAGGAATTCTATCAGACATTTAAAGAAGAATTAATACCTATTCTCCTGAAACTGTTCCAAAAAATAGAAATGGAAGGAAAACTTCCAAACTCATTTTATGAGGCCACCATTACCTTGATCCCAAAACCAGACAAAGACCCCATCTAAAAGGACAATTACAGACCAATATCCTTGATGAACATGAATGCAAAAATTCTCACCAAAATACTAGCCAATAGGATCCAACATACATTAAAAGGATTATTCACCATGACCAAGTGGGATTTATCCCTGGGCTGCAAGGCTGGTTCAACATCCGCAAATCAATCAACATGATACAATACATTAACAAAAGAAAGAACAAGAATCATAGGATCCTCTCAATAGATGCAGAAAAAGCATTTGACAAAGTACAGCATCCTTTCTTGATCAAAACTCTTCAGAGTATAGGGATAGAGGGTACATACCTCAATATCATAAAAGCCATCTATGAAAAACCGACAGCCAATATCATTCTCAATGGGGAAAAGCTGAGAGCTTTTCCCCTAAGGTCAGGAACGCGGCAGGGATGTCCACTATCACCACTGCTATTCAACATAGTATTAGAAGTCCTAGCCACAGCAATCAGACAACAAAAAGAAATCAAAGGCATCCAAATCGGCAAAGAGAAAGTCAAACTCTCACTCTTTGCAGATGATACTGTATGTGGAAAACCCAAAAGACCCCATCCCAAAACTACGAGAACATGATCATACAGGAATTCAGTCAAGTAACAGGATATAAAATAAATGCACAGAAATCAGTGGCATTCCTATACACCAACAAGACAGAAGAGAGACAAATCAAGGAGTCGATTCCATTTACAATTGCACCCAAAACCATAAGATACCTAGGAATAAATTTAACCAAAGAGGCAAAGGATCTGTACTCAGAAAACTATAAAATACTCAGGAAAGAAACTGAAGAAGACACAAAGAAATGGAAAAATGTTCCATGCTCATGGATTGGGAGAACCAACATTGTGAAGATGTCAATGCTACCTAGAGCAATCTACACATTCAATGCAATCCCCATCAAAATACCATCCACTTTTTTCAAAGAAATGGAACAAATAATCCTAAAATTTGTATGGAACCAGAAGAGACCCCGAATAGCCAGAGGAATATTGAAAAAGAAAAGCAAAGCTGGCGGCATCACAAGTCCGGACTTCCAGCTCTATTACAAAGCTGTCATCATCGAGACAGTATGGTACTGGCACAAAAACAGACCCATAGATCAATGGAACAGAATCGAGAGCCCAGAAATGGACCCTCAACTCTATGGTCAACTTATCTTTGACAAAGCAGGAAAGAATGTCCAATGGCAAAAAGACAGTCTCTTCAACAAATGGTGCTGGGAAAATTGGACAGCCACCTGCAGAAGAATGAAACTTGACCATTTCCTCACACCACACACAAAAATAGACCCCAAATGGTTGAAAGACCTAAACGTGAGACAGGAGTCCATCAAAATCCTAAAGGAGAACACAGGTAGCAACCTCTTCGACCTCAGCTTCAGCAACTTCTTCCTAGAAACATCGCCAAAGGCAAGGGAAGCAAGGGCAAAAATGAACTATTGGGATTTCATCAAGATAAAAAGCTTTTGCCCAACAAAAGAAACAGTCCACAAAACCAAAAGACAACCGACAGAATGGGAGAAGATATTTGCAAATGACATATCAGATAAAGGGCTAGTATCCAAAATATATAAAGAACTTATCAAACTCAACACCCAAAGAACAAAGAATCCAATCAAGAAATGGGTAGAAGACATGAACAGACATTTTTCCAAAGAAGACATCCAAATGGCCAACAGGCACATGAAAAAGTGCTCAACATCACTCGGCATCAGGGAAATCCAAATCAAAACCTCGATGAGATACCACCTCACAGCAGTCAGAATGGCTAAAATTAACAAGGCAGGAAACAACAGATGTTGGCGGGGATGTGGAGAAAGGGGAACCCTCCTACACTGTTGGTGGGAATGCAAGCTGGTGCAACCACTCTGCAAAACAGTATGGAGGTTCCTCAAACAGTTGAAAATAGAGCTACCATATGATCCAGCAACTGCATTATTGGGTATTTACCCCATAGATACAAATGTAGGGATCCGAAAGGGTACGTGCTCCCCAATGTTTTTAGCAGCAATGTCCACATAGCCAAACTGTGGAAAGAGACGAGATGTCCATCGACAGATGAATGGATAAAGAAGAGGTGGTATATATACACAATGGAATATTATGCAGCCATCAAAAGGAATGAGATCTTGCCATTTGCAATGACGTGGATGGAACTGGAGGGTGTTATGCTGAGTGAAATAAGTCAATCAGAGAAAGACATGTATCATATGATCTCACTGATATGAGGAATTCTTAATCTCAGGAAACAAACTGAGGGCTGCTGGAGTGGTGGGGGGGTGGGAGGGATGGGGTGGCTGGGGGATAGACATTGGGGAGGGTATGTGCTATGGTGAGCGCTGTGAATTGTGCAAGACTGCTGAATCACAGATCTGTACTTCTGAAACAAATAATGCAGCATATGTTAAGAAAAAAGAAAAAGAAGAAGATAGCAGGAGGGGGAAGAATGAAGGGGAGTAAGTCAGAGGGGGAGACGAACCATGAGAGACGATGGACTCTGAAAAACAAACTGAGGGTTCTAGAGGGGAGGGGGGGTGGGGGTATGGGTTAGCCTGGTGATGAGTATTAAAGAGGGCACGTTCTGCGTGGAGCACTGGGTGTTATGCACAAACAATGAATCATGGAACTCTACATCAAAAACTAATGATGTAATATATGGTGATTAACATAACAATAAAAAATTTAAAAAAATGTTTTAATCCTAACAGCTCCATTTAAAAAATAACCTAAATGCCCATCACCAGTAAAATGGAAGATAAACTGTGTTATAGTTATACAATCGGAATAGTAAACAGCGAAGACATGTAAAACTACCACTACCTGCAAGAGAACAGATGAATCTAGACACTGGAGAAAAGAAGCCAGACACAGAAAATACCAATTATATGACTCAATTTACATGAAAGTCAAAAAGAGGCAAGATATGTTTCTGTTAAGTCAGAACACTGATTACCGATAGAATGAGTAGAAGGGACATGAAAGAGGTTTCTCGGTGCTTCTTAGGTTTTGTTTCTTGTGCTTGTTACATGATGTGTTTAGTGAAAATCCATCAAGTGGTATACTTATGATTGGGTACTTTTCAGTATGTATTTATACTTTAGTGTGTGTGTGTGATTTAAGAAATCAAAGCATTAGGTGTTACCAGTAAGACAAATATTTTAAACAAACTGTGACAAGGTTTAGTTTTCACCATTTTTTTTTTTACAGCTATTACACACATTTCAATATTTAATAACCTACAGCAGCGGTCAGCACACTTCCATAAAGGACAGACAGTAAATATTTTAGACTTTATGGGTCTCTCTTCTTCTGAGTATTCTTCTCTTTTTAAAAATGTAATAATCATTCTTATCCAGGTCATACCAATACAGGCTGTAGCAGGCTAGATTGAGCCCACATAGTTGCTGATCCCTGAAACAATACATATTCATACATACATATGTACATGTAGCATACACTGACGAAATTACAGAATTTTAAAGCTAAAATAAATAAAGACCTGAGAAAGAGTCTAATCCAATTCCTTCATTTTAGGGATACAAAACACAGGGCTAGAGATATTCAATAATGTGCTCAAAGTTTCAAAGCTAACCTTATCATCGACCCATTCATTTTCCCTATACCTGGAAAATCTACTCCTAGGTATTTACCAAGAGTTCGTTCGTAAACCATTTTAAACATAAACTCTTGTGCACAAATGTTCAAAGCAGTATTACTCACAATAGCTAAAAAGTGGAAAAACCCAAATGTGCATCCACTAAAGAATGAGTAAACAAAATGTGGTATACCCATCCGATGGAGTATCATTTAACCATAAAAAGAAATAAAATACGATACATGCTATGACATGAATGGACCTTGAAAACATGCTAAATGAAAGAAGCCAGACATAAAAGATTACATATTGTATGATCTATTTATAGGAAGTGTCCAAAACAGGAAACTCCACAGAGACAGAAAGTAGACTAGTGGCTGTCAAGGGCTGGGGGAGGGGAAATGATTGGCTGCTAATAGGTATGGCGTTTCCTTCCAGGTTGGCAAAATGTTCTAAAATGAGACAGCAGTGATAGTTGTACAATTCTGTGAACAAACTAAGAACCACTGAACTATGCAATTTTTAAAAGGGTGAATGTTATAACATGCGAATTATGCCTCAACAAAGCTTTCAAACAAAAGAGTCCAGGTGAGACCGCCTGAAAAGTTTAGCAAAAAGTAAAAGGCTGAAGGTCAAATATCTTAGATGCAATAGACAGCCTGTGATAAATCACAAAGTAAAATACTATTCCCAAACTGCTTTTCAGATACCGTATATTCTATGAAAAACAAAAGAGACTCCACCAACAGGATTTCTTCTAATACTTGCACGGTAAGTACTAAAATCCATTCCTTCTTATGTAAAATGTGCTTGCATAAGACTGTGCCGCAGCAGAGATTCGGAATTCCCGAATGCAGAGGCCTGGCTGTCGTGCTCACCACCACATCCTCAGCACCTACCCTAGTGCCTGGCACACAGCAGACACTGGGCTGCATTTACTGAATGAAAGTGCCCTGTTCTAGCTGCAGACTGAGGGGTGCAGCAGCATTTAGCAACTAATCATTACCATATACATGTAAAAATTTATAAACCTCAGGAAATACTAACATTTGATTTAAGTCAAATGATTTCTTTCTCTTCCTGTTCCAAAGCAAAAGGGAAAAAAAGGCTTATTTTTGCCATTTATTTTCATCTAGATTCATCCATTTATCTCAGGAACTATTGACCGTGTTCTGCCAGTATGTTATAAACTTTAAAACTTTTAGGTAATGCCTCAAGACATCTTAATACAGGTAGTCGGCCTTTGCTCCCCTCTATGAAAATGCAGAACACTATGAGTTATAATTTGAAATTGTGATAACTTCTTACCAAAGCATAAGGAATGACTGCATCTGAACCGCAGAATAACCACAAGAGGTAAAGAACTAAAAAGTCTACGTTTATAAAGAAAGGCAATAACTCAATTTCTGGAGACAAAAGAAGAAACAAGTAGAAATAATTTTTTTTTTAATTCTAGAAAAAGCTAACAGAGAAAAGAGATGAACTGTTCACAAAAGTGAAAAAATTAAAACTCCAAAGAATAAACCAACCTGAACTGCCAGAGACAAAAACTGTACATAACTGCAGAATAAATGTGGGTTGTGGGCTAAGCCATTTCTTCTGGATCAAGTGACAACAAATGTGGTATTAACCACATGCCTCATTTTTTCCCACTTCTAAGTTTTTATTTATCCAAGAGATAAGCATTTCATTGTGTTTCTCAGGAAAACTTACATTACCAACTAAAATCAGCAGGTTTTGGTGTTTTTAAGTTCCTTTATATGGTGAAGAAGTGTTTGCTGGCTTTTACTAACAGGTAAACTTTCATGCAATGAAAGTTGTGGGAACTGATTTCTGAAAGCTTTGAAACTTCTAAACACTGCTCTGTTCATCTATCTTCAGGATAAAATGATGAGTAAAATAAAATATACAACTTTTGTTTGGTGTTTTAAAATTCCTCTAGAGGTACCTATTTGTGGGAAGTAGGTTTAAGAAGATGGAGAGAAAAAGCATTCATTTATAGATCAGAAGCACTGAGATAAGGGAAGAGAAAGCAAGCCCCTGTAAAAATGTGCTTCGGAAAATGAGGAGCTCCTGCAGAATAAACACAGGCACGGCTGCCGTACCAGGAAAGAAGAGAGCTGGGGAAGGAAGAGAGTCCGTGATTTAATAACAGATTAGCTTCAAAAAATAAAAAAACAAAATAAACACAGGAAAGTCCAACATCAGTAAGTAAAAGTGATGAGTATATTGCTGCCTTAGGTCCTACATCCAAAAACAGAGAGAGTTTACTTGCCTCTTTTCTCAAAAAATTATACAAGTTTAGAGAAGTACCTCCTCTATTTTAAATTAAGGATCAGAGAAACCTCCCAATCTTAACAAAGGCCAAAGACCACCCCAGCAGCCAACTCTCCTGGCCTGCTTTCCTAGTATAAAAGCACTCTTTTGGCAATTTCTGCTGTGCTACCACCTACCTCTGGGTTCTTGAGGGTCATCTCGATGCTGGCAGCAGGCCCGAATCCCGTGAGGGACTTAATGTGGATCTGTGTGGGCAGAGGTCGCCGGCACTGGCAGTACACTGAAAACGCCATGGACTTCAAGTATTGAATGTAGAAAACTTGTTCGTCCTTCATTGTCTGCAGCATGTACTGGCAAGGCACAATCTATACACACAAACACAAACACAACTAGAAACTGAGATCTAATGCACTTGGAAAATGAAATGGCATGAATTCTTTGCTGAAAAAGGGCAGGGAGCTCTAGTTTTAAAATACATAAGGGGCGCCTGGCTGGCTCAGTCACTGGAGCATGCAACTCTTGATCTTGGGGCTGTGATTTCGGGCCCCACATGGGATGCAGAGATTGCTTAAAATCAAATCAAATCAATTATAATACATATATATATAGTTTACATAATTTACCTCAATTCCTTAGATGACATAAAACCCTCTATTACAAAGATACACCAACAACTGAAGAAAATATTTCAACTTGTTGGTCAAGTTACAGTCACTTAGAAATCACTCTGTTCCTTTTTTAGGGATAAAGTGTCAATTTATTGTTGCCATGATCCAAAATTTTAAAACTTGCTTCTTAATGTAGTTCTCCTTTTTATCATATACACACATAGTGTGCGTGGTAACTTTGGAACTATTGTCTAAGGATGTGAGACACAAACTTCATGATGAAAAACAATCAACAACCTATTCTGGTAACTTTAATTTCAGTATTTTAATTCTGTAAGATGGCTTTAGTGAAAGTGACAGTAAAACAAAACCCAAACACCCAAGGTACCATTTTTCACCTGTTACCAAAATCTTGTAAAATTATTACACTATAAAGCTGGCAAGGCGGTAGTGAACAATGCACACTCACTGACTGCTCAATGAAGGGAGTGTAAGAAGTGTAACTTTTCTGGAAAGGAATCTGGTTATTATTTATCAGTACTATATCTAAGAATACACTTTAAGAAATGACCTGAAGTGTGAAAAAGAGAGTATAAAGATGTTTATTACAGCTTTATTTGTAATAGCAAAATTTAGAAACAAATTAAATATCTGCACAATAATAATTAAATATGGAGAACATGCACTCTTTACAAATGCTGCTTGTAAGAATTTTAAACAACATGGAAAAGTATTCATGAATGTTAAGTATTAAAGAATAAAAATTATACTAAAAGTATGATTGCAACTCTGTAAACAAACATACACAAAAAAGGCTAGAAATATACCAAAATGTTATGCAATGGTGACTTAATCTAAAGGTAGAATTATGAATATCTTTTCCTTTATAGCTTTCATGTACTTCCAATTAAAAAAAAATCATGAACTTGTATTTCACAAAAAACAATAATAAAAGGGAAAAATAAAGTTGCAAATAGTTACCTGGAGAATGAAAGAATTTCTCATATGCTCAGGTAAATTATCTAGCATCTCTGTGTAGCAGCGCATCAAACTCAACAGCCAAAAGTTTCCAGAAGTGGAGTCTTCGTCTGCAGTGTAAGTGAAGGGGTCCACCATGTAAATGACAACAGCTGGAGGATAGGCCTGGCTGTCTGCAGAGTCAGGCTCAGTGGGAATTCCTATTCTCTCTCGTTCTGTGACACTGCAGAGAGAGCCACTTATGAAATGCACAAAACAAATACAAGTCACACAAATAAACCAGTTCCAGAGCACACCGATCCCCTGGACGATGATTACAGATTAAATATAACATCAATATGTGTATTACCAAATGAAAGCAAACCAAGCCAATTAGTACCAAGACAGGTGGGAAATGACAATATACTCCTTTAAATGGGAGATCTCTTTTTCCACTCCCTCTTTTTCCTGGGGCCATATTCTAAAAAGATGTTTTATAATACTATTAATGTTAGTGGTAATGGCTTACTATTGCTATTATCCGTATATTCTGTTCACATAGTAATAGTAGAATTATCAGTAAAACTTACTACGAAGCTAGTAAGTTTATAAGAAGTCTCAAATTTCTTAACACTGAAGCAACAGACTGACAGTTGTTACTTCCTTTTGGGAAGAAGAGAAATAGAGCACTTCACTAGATTGAGAGATTCATGACGTTGAGGGGGACAGATGCATGCAGAAGAGTAAGTAAGGAGTCCAAGCTAAAGCCACTGGTCTCAATCGGCGAACAACATACCTTTCTTGTCCATCCTGAGAGGGCTGAGAGGAGCTCTGCCCAGGCTCAGTGTCTCCACCACAGCCTATGTTCCCTTGTGTTCTATCTGCAGAACTGGCCCCAGTGCTGGGGTTCTGCCCTCCAACACTAGCACTGAATCCTGAAGAAGAGGTAGTGCTGATCTGGTTAATAACAGGAGCAGGGGCAGATGATGAGACGGGTGGCACAGAGGAACCAGATGCGGAGCTACTTGCTGTCGGGTTCCCAGAACTGCTGTTAGAGGTGGGATTGAATGCACTGCCAGTTGAGGGCGCTGCTGATCCTGAATTTGAAGCTAGAGGCCCAGCATTCCCAGGTGTAGCTTGTCCCTGTGCTGCTGCTGGTGGGGACTGGTACTTAGGTGGTATCAACAGGCTGCTATCGAGCTGCAGAGTGGCTAGATAAGGTGCTGAAAGAGGACGTGCAGAGAGGTGACATCAGTGATGTTCTGCAATGTTGGACTGAATCAGAAATTCAGAATGGCCACTTTTTTAAAAATTATGCTTTCAGGCTGCAGTACTCTGATTATGACACCCAAAATGCTATCTCCACACTTGAATATATGCTTCTATATTCTGCAAACATCGAAATGAATACGAAGCTACTTTTTATTAATTCTGGTGAAGAGGCTTATTTGAAAAAAAAGAAAAGAACAAAAAGAAAATCAATCCCTTGTAACATTTTCCTTTCAGACTGACTCTGCCTGCCTGCACTGAAAACTGAGAAGCCATCTATTCTATAGTCACCACGGTATACCAGGCTCTTCTGTGTACTGAGCTTTAAAAGCTTCCAAGATTCTCTTGGGAATGTTGGTTAAACTTAAGCAGTTAATACCAAGTCCTGCTGCTAAGTTTTCAAAATGTGGAGTAAATTAGATATGACTTCTTTAGGCAACTTTAAATTGCTTTTAAAGAATGTGTGTGCACATAAAAATTAGCATTTAACGACCTTGAACACAGAAATTAGACCTAAATAAATACAGTAATGGAACACTAACATTACCTGAGACGAAAGTAGCATAATGCTGCTTCCCAAAGGGGGACAATTTGCTATTTTACTTCTCAGATTCTACTTGGCCAAATAAATTCCCATTTACCTAGGTGATGGCGGCAAACTTGCGCATAAAGTTTGAGTCTGGAATGATTGTCATTCTCCTCACTGCTCCACGGCTGGTTGAACCACTCGCTCACAAGCTCGTCAGTCAGCTTCTGGGCCACGGTCTTTCCCACACGCATGATCCCATCTCGTAGCACTTTGCAAATGGGCTTGTGCTGCCCAAGCCTACACATCTGATACCACAAGCAAGATCATTATTTACAATAGGAACCACTCCTGTCATCAGTGGGGGGAACTCTTTATCATCCTCATGGAAGTATTTGGGTTTTTTTTTTTCTTTTAGCGTTAACACAAGCAACCAAACCAACATTATACGCTGGTCCTTTCTGGTAATTATAACGTATGCTGAGACTGCTATCTGTCTCTCCAAAAACTGGCCTAGACCCTCTAAAGAAAAATAAATGTTTCTTCACCCCAGCCAATTCCTCCCACACAAGGGAAGATCGCTGAGCACTACCTGACTGCTAATGGTCAAATAAAGAATTAACCAGATTCCTGCCTACTAAGGCTGACTGAGACATATGTCCACTAAAACCTCTTAAGTAATCCCTACTCATAATGTTTTCCCATAAGATAATATTAAAATTCTATGGGCCACCTGTTACACTGTTACATTTGGAGACCACCAATAGCAGAGGCCACTGAAGCAGTGGATATGCTGATCACTTTTAAAAAGTAAATAGTTGTTTTAAGCACAATGAGATTCTGTTATTAATCTCCAGGACATTAAATGGGTACTTATGGCAAAGAATTAATATAATACACCTGCAAAAAATAAGCTACTTAACTATCTATTCACCAACAGGAGAGCCCACATTATCCCTTATTAGAGGTGATAACTGAAGGCTTACCAAGCCCCTACAAAGTTCTCTAGCACACACTCTTCTTAACCAGGTATGTACTACCGCCAAATGAGCAATCCTAGTAAAGTCATTAGGCTCTAAAAAGATACAGCAAGCTTTTATGTTTTTTAACTCATTTCAAAGTTCCATCCAAGAGAAGAGCTGGGCTTTAAAATAATTGCTTAGACAAGTTTTCTGTGTTATGGTCCTAATGATTTAATAGCATTACACATCCATGGGTCAGGCACTGTATAGAAATTACTGTATCTAAGGGTTCCTTTAGGGGCTTAACTGATGCTATTACCTCATACATTAGCATCTCACTTCTTTGTAGCAACATGTAAGTTTGCTATTTCATGTGTGCCCATCCATTTCTAGATAGCGAATGTTCCGTTATGAAGTATTTTAGAAATTCAACTTGGCATCTTCTTTAACAAACACTCTTGTCATGTTTATAATATGCCTGTTAACAGTTCTTCATAAATACTAATTTCATTTAATCTTGCCAAAAATAAAGATATTAGAAGTATAAGATACCAAGAATTTAGTGTACATATATTTTGGCAGAAAAAATGTGGCACTTATCCTTCAGAGATACTCATGATTCTAATTTTTCAATAGTAACAGTAATTTGTGTACTAAATAGATAAAATGATCTACCGGCTTTTAAATTATTATGGTTATTACATTATTAATCTGTATCAAAATTTTAGTATTAAGATGAATGTAGTGTTAAATACACAACAGGGACATGATTCATTAAATTTATCTTTTGATTCAAAAATCTTCAAGATAAACATTTTTATACTGTTTTCAGGACCCCCTACCCCCCGCAAAAGAGATGCATTTTGTTTTTGTAAAGGTCATCTTCTGAACAGCCAGAACACCATCTGGTAAGCAAAACTTTTAAACTCAAGCACATAAATGAGGAAAAAACAGCTGGCAGAATTGTAAGATGCGTGGTAAGGCTGGCAGAGCAAAGTCTTCTAAATCTAACAAAATGTAAAGCCAAGAGGGAAAAGCAACTTACTTTCAGGAAAACTTGCCAATTTAATTCTCTCCTTTATCCTCCAACTATTTGCAAATTTTCTTTGAGATCTACCTTGAAGATACTTGTTCTTTAAAATTTAGTCATAGCTAGAAACAATCTGAGGACTCAAATCACAAAAACGATTTTCATGTCATTCTCACCTCATATACAGCGCTCAAGTCCCTGAAAAAAGTTTTGGCTCCTTCGAGCAAGGCCTCATTTTCTGGACACACCACAATATAGGCAACATCACGGTGGCCCCCATATGGGTCCAACAACAGCCTCTCCCAAAATGGCAAAGAGAATGGTGAGATGGTGAGGAAGTCTTTGTCATAGCCTACCAGCAGAGTGGGAATGGGCAATGGCTCAGGAGATTCTTCTGAACCTGTAACAAAAAGGCAGTTAGAAAGGTGCTTGCAAGTCTGTTTCCCACAACCTGGACAACTAAGAAGTTCTTGCTGCATTAGTCTTAATTCTGGCATCAGAAATTTCCTCGTAGGTTGACAGGATCACTCTCAAAAGTATTCTTCAAATCCTCTAATTATATGGCCCCCAATGAAGAACCTTATTTCAATGAGTCAGAACGTACTTAGAAAGGTCCAATAAGATCAGAGGGCAGATTAGAACAAGTTACAGTTAGTTTTCCAAGCAGCACTACATCATTTCCTTTAAATTAAGCATTATAATCCTGACTAGGAAGAAGTTGACAGAACTAGTTCAGAAGTTCATCCAGATGAAAATACAATGAGGATCAGGAAGATGAGGAAAATCTAATGAATACTCTATTTAAGTATTATTTTCCTCACTGACCTGGATTCTGCCAAAGATGCTTAGAAAACTTAACTCCAAACTGACTTTAGGAAAGAACAAAGATTATAAAATTTAATAGTCATGAAGAAAAAGATTCTACTTTGTCAGTGAAGCTAGGGCTTGACAGTAACTAAAGCTAGCTTTTATGGAACAAAAAAAAATTAAGAAGGAATTGAAAGAGGGAAGAGATTCTACCATAGGTTCCCCGTCCTGCCATTTTGTGGAACTGCTGCCAGGTCAGTGGTCCCTGCACATGCTGTATGTTCTCCCAGGTCCTGCCCGTGCGCTTCTTTTGGATGGCATCTTGGAGAAAGGGCTGCAGTGACAACAGCATGCGGACCACATCTTGGGAGGAGAGCATGCTGATGTCTAACACTGGAAGAGAAAGGAAATGAAAAGGAACAGAAATCATAAAGGGGGATCAACACTCTCCTCTTTCCTGCCATCATTATGGACCTCAGTTATAGTCCATGACAAAGACGTTATTCGTGGTAGATTTTATTTTCAGTAGATTCTAAAATGCTTGACTTCCCAGCCAAGAGAAAAGGTATTTTATTACTTTATTATTATAAAGTAATTTATAATTTACTATTGGAAATAATAAAAAGAGAAATAGGTTACTCTGTACATAAGAGGTTAACTGTAGAATTGCTCAGAAGTAAAAGGATGGATAGGCCTGACTCTTTAAAATCATACAAATCGGTGTCCAAGGTTGTTCATAGGAAAAGAGGGCTGTGAAAGTTTGACTACTGTATTATTTTTATTTACAAATATCAAAGTTGTGAAAGTATGATCAGTGTGGGGGGAGGACTTAAATAGAAGCTCTTAAAAACTGTTTAAAATGCTCTTAATGTAAAATGTTTTCACAAAATACAAAGTGCACAGAGAGAAAGACAACTTTCCACGCAGGCAGAGGCATAAGAAAACATGGCGAAAGCAATGACAGGACCAAAAGCCATCTGTCCACAGAAAAAGGTAGGACTCATGGTTTCAGAAGTAACATTCTTCCTACTAAGAGGAGGGGCTCTTAACATAGAACCTGAAAAACCTCTCAGACTCTATGCAAAACTGTGCACGCATGAACATATGTGTATTCTTTTCCAGGGAGAAAGGTCCATAAACGCTCATCAAATTCTCAAAAAGATCTGAAGAAAGAGCTAATGAAGTTTGAGGTGATGAGCTGCATACCTAAAGACCTTTCCTTACCCTTCCTCTTTTAGCTGATTAGGAAAGGAGCACAGATGGAAATCTAAGGTTTATCTACCAACTAAATCTGAAACACAGGGTGAAGACATCTCTAGGTATATCCCTAAATCAAACACAAGTTGCTAATCTAAATTTCCAGCATCTCGAGGAAAAACTGGGAGACCTGGGAAGCCACAGACCACATTCCTGCACGAGCAGCACGGCTGAACTGAAGGAGCAGTGCCCCCTTCAGACGGCTCTCCCCACCCAGCTCTGCTGCCTGCCTGAGAAGGAAGCAGTGGTGAGCACCTTTATCTTCAAGCCTGGGCTTCTTTTTTTCTTATGGTATAGAAAAAAGTACTTCTTGTACCCATGGCTCCTATCAAAAGTTGGAAAATCACAGACCAAGAGAACCACAGGTCAGAGAAAAAAGCAGACATCATTCTTTGTGGCTACTCGTGTGCACGCAGCGGAGAACGTGTTACTGCCAAACACGGCGAGGGCACTGCTGCTTGCAAATCTGGCTCCGGCATCATTCATTTACATTATCTGTCTGGTACTAAGCTTCTGACTTTGGAACCCAAACCTCCCCTGCAAAAGACTCTGCTATTCTTCATATCCAGAGATGACAGTACTGATCCACCCACACACTGCTCTTCTGTCTGAAGGCTACCATCTAGTAAAAGGAACCACCCAAGATAATCACCCACATTTCTTTAGGGGAAAGACTGTACTTTAATTCATAAATGCATCTGGCAGACATTATTAGAGGCCTGCTAAGTACAAGGCACTGAGCTCAAACCTAAGTGGTTGCAGACATGAGTGTAACCCCTTGAATACTTCCTTACAAGTCTCCACCTCCGAGAAGTCTCCTGGCTTGGCTACTCAGAAAATGTCTATCATCCCCTACTCTACTGATCTCTGTCCTCTAAACATACTTTTTCATTCCAGATTTCCAACTGTATTTAGGAAGCTTATATAACCTTCTCCCCTACAAGGGTGAGAGCTGTTCAGAGCAAGGTCCATGTTTCATTCATGTAACCGACCACGCCAGCCCAACCTGTTCCCACCTTTCTACAGAAGCAGTTCCTCACCATGATCAAAAGATATGTTTAATCCTCTTCTTAAAAGCTCAGCAGCATTTTAATGCTTCTTGACCACTCACTCTTCTCTTTCTTGAAACTTGGTTACATAGCAGAATTCACCAAAACTCTGTCCCAAGCCCTCTTGTCATTCTAGGTTTCCTCCTCCTCAGTGAGCTTTCCTCCTCCTCTGTGCCCGACTTGAGTATCTACAAACCAACTACTCCCTTTCCTCTAAGCTGCAGGCCCGTGAAGTCTTAAGTGTCTACCTGACATCTCTACCTGGATATCTCAGAAGAGATCTTTAAAATTTCCAAAATTCAACTTAGAAGCTTTCTCCCCAGACCTGGTCTTCCTCCAGTACACCTATCTTTGAATGACATCACTATCTGTCCAGGTTTACAAGTCACAAACCCAGGTGTCTTCCTTAACATCTCGCTCTCTGTGACCCCAAAAATCCAACCCACTACCAAGTCCTGCAGTCCGACTACCTCTTCAATATCTCTTGAATGTTTCCACTTCTTTTCCATCTCCTTTGCCAAGACAAGAAACCAAGCTATTATTTCTTATTTGAGCCGCTGCACTAACCCCCTCGTCTCTCCACCATTCCTGCCATTTCCATCAGATGTCAATGCTTCTTCATAAACCTATCAATGATTTATTAGGGATCCCAGCCCCAGCAGGTCTCAAATGGCTCTTGGGAATCTAGCCAGCTCCAAGCTTCCTTCAGTTCTTTGAAGATGTATTTATTCATTGGGGGGGGAGGGAGAGAATCTCAAGCAAATTCCCCACTGAGCGCAGAGCCTAACTAAGGGCTCGATCTCATGACGCTGAGATCATAACCTGAGCCAAAATCAGGAGTCAGATGCTTAACCGACTGAACCACCCAGGCACCACCCCCCTTATAAAAAAAAAAAGAGAGATTTGTTTATTTGAAACAGAGCCTTCAGTTCTTTGAAAGCTCCAAGCTCTATATAACTCTGGGCCTTCCCTCTTGCTGCTCCTTCTGCCTGGGGCACAATTCTTTGCTCTCTACCCTCTTTAGCCAGTTACTCTGTACTTGGCACTGAAATCTCTAATGTTACTACTTCTTTAAGGAGGTCTTTCCCGATCCCCAGCCTAGGAAGACCCTCCCACCCCACGCTTTCTTCGCTTATAATGGTTCCCCCTAATAATATGCTAATTTGAATAACTATTTGATTAATCTGATGTCCATCTTCCAGAATAGATTAGAAAGTCCCTCAGAGAGGTGCCTTGTCTCAGTCATTTTGGCCCCCAGGATGCATCACAGTAGAGTGAATGAGTAAGGGAAGGGAACAGCAAGTTGCATGGCTCACTTAAGAGCTCAACATCACAGATTATTTGTCAACTGGAGCTTTTCATAATAGAAGAGCCAGTGACATGCCTCAGGAACCACAACACAAAGTAAACTGTAATCATTGTTATAAGAGATGCAAAACACTGGAAAAGCAAAGGAAGGAGAAAATGCTCTGGAAATGGGTAGAAGGCTTCATGAAGAAGTATCATGGATGACTGATCTAGAACGGGTAGATTTAAACATGCAAGGTGCAGGGGCACCTGGGTGGCTCAGTCGTTAAGCGTCTGCCTTCGGCTCAGGTCATGCTCCCAGGGTCCTGGAATCGAGCCCCGCATCGGGCTCCCTGCTCCGCGGGAAGCCTGCTTCTCCCTCTCCCACTCCCCCTGCTTGTGTTCCCTCTCTCGCTGTGTCTCTCTCTGTCAAATAAATAAATTAAAAAAAAAAAAAATGCAAGGTGCACAAACTATTCATCTGTGTACTCTCATCGATGCAGATATGCAGCAATCGTAAGTTTTCCATAGGAACTGCCTATAGGAATTAATTTGAGAAGAAGTTTTCACAAAATAGTCTCCTCAAAAAGTGTTTCAATATAAAACATTGCTCCAGTCCTTAAATTTAAGAAGATTATCCACAGAGCTCTTAACTTTAGTTCTTTTTTTTTAAGAAATGAAGTTTAAAATTCTGTCCTATAACAAAGTAAAGAAAGTTTATAATTTACCATCATACCAAAATAATTTTCAAAGTAGACATGTATTCTGGGAAACGTACCGTTGCTGTGAGGCCAAGAGTGCACAGTGGCACTTCTCACCAGAGCTTCATCTACTTTTCCACCCGTGGGATTATCCACATACTGACGGCCCTGCTCCAAGGCATTAAAGCATTCCGTCCAGTAATCATTATTATCTGCTTGCACCCGGTCGTAACTCCAGCTTACACAGGGAAGAGTCTGGCGACTGTTAGAGGAAATGTAGTCCAGGAAACTCAGTGAAGCAAAAGGTTGTGTATGTTGATTCTGGAGGAGGAGGAGGAGGCTTATAGGTGGCTCCGGGGACTTTCTGACTCCCTCCATCTGAGGGAGGAAGGTAGTCTGACACATCATTAAGCGCCTCTCCGCAGCCTGACCAATATCAGAATTCTTCCCAAAAATATCCAACTCATCTTCCAGGAAGAGTCCCGAATTGTAGCCAAGTTTGCGATTCATAATCGCACTAAACCCACAGGTACAGCGATACTGGTCCTCGTTGGAAGAATCGGGGATGTAAAGCCCGACATCGGCCCCTTTGATGTTCATGTTGCAGGCACAGATGCAACAGCTGTCAAAGTTTCTGTCTTTAAAGATATTCATCACAGAATCCGAGAGAATCAGGGTGACATAGAGACTGTGGGCTTCAGGAATTGGCTGCATGGTGGCAGGCTCCACAGAGTTCAGGGGCCGCGTGGTAGAGGGGGTAGAAGCTGGTGACCCCTGATCGGTGCTATCATATTTAACCGACCCTTGACCACTGGCAGTGCCCCCACCTCTGGGAGTTCTTGGGGTCCTGGGGGTTCGTGGTGTGGGGACAGAGAAGCGAGGGGTTGCTGGAGATGGCAAAACTCCTGCTCCACTGTTGCTGGCTGGGGCAGCGCTGTTCAGCGTCACCGGAGTGTTCATCTGTGGTGTATTCAGGTAGTCTGGGTCTGCTAGGCTCCCGACACTAGGCACATTACTGCAACAGACAGTACCAAACGGGAATGGGTGCACGTCAGAGAAGCTGGAATACACACACAATTACCCCACCTGGCCTGTGCATTTCTTATCATTTATGCAGGGTACCACTAGGTAGAGTCAATTTTTTCTTAAAAAAGAAAAAAAGGACTCAAAGGAGTCAATAAAAGCGGAGCGGAAAGCAAGCAGCAAGGTATGAAGAATACTACACCATACACCAAGAATAATACACCATTTTCCTTCTACTTATTCCACATCTAAGCAATCTTCATCTTAATCTTTCAAGGGAACTTTACTGTTCTTACAAGAAAACATGGTGCTGGGTTTGGTCAATGTAGTTTTGAAAAAACTGTATCTGGTAAGTGGAACTTTAACACATGAGTTCAGATGCTAAATTAGCTAGAAGACCATAGGATAAAATTTCCATCTAATCTGCAATTACATTTTTGTCACTTTTTAAAATTGAAAGTCGGCCACTATACTTGTCCTCTGAGGCCATAATCCATATATGATTCTAAAGCAGTTATAATCAAACACACAGGAACATTTGCCATTTTTCTAATTTTCAAAGCACAGTCCTATCTAGGCTTGCATTTTTATAGTACTGAGTGACCATGAAGGAATTCAATTGTAGGAAACCCACTGGCCGGTATTACACTACAATTAATACCAATATCACCTATGTAGCTAGGAGACCTTATATTAATTAGATGAATTGCACGGTACACATATTGTATCACAGCTTCCAAACTTCTAACAGATTTCTGTGGGGTTGTAGGCAATTTTAGTTCATTGTAAATTTTCAATATGCTATGCATTACCTATAGCACAATTATTTTTAGTTCCCACAGACTGATCACATTGTGTTATCTATTTTTTCATAAGCAATGACTTCTTTTTGGAATAGCCACACAGAAAACAAAACAGTCTACGATGTTTTGTTTTATTATTGTAAAAAAACTTTTTACATACATTCTTAAATGTACATGTGAAACAGCAAATGAGACCATTCTTTCCAATTAGAAGGTATCAAAAGAATACAGATTTCATCTAATGCTTTTCTTTTGAAATCTATTAATACTGTGCTTAAACTAATGTCCTTCCAATAAACTACATATTCATTCACTTATAATTTGGAAGAAGAATGTCATAAAGTAATGGCTCTTCAAATAATTTTCTTGTCATTTTTAACTAGCTATACCTAAACTACCAGCTTAAAAAACCCAAATCAAGCACTAGAAAGAAACTAAATCTGAAGCACAGTGGTATCTTTGAGTACAGATAAAAAATGATCCAGAAACCGTGATTAGCAATCACTGCTATCTCAGAGACCAAAATAATAAGTGTGTAATAATGATCTTCACTCTAACTGGACTCCATTCAAATTCTCCTGTTTGACAAAACCCTGAAATATATTATACAGTTCAGATCAGAAAAGGAACTATGACTACTAAATGAAAACCTAAATAATTAAATTGCTCCCTAGGTAGTAAGAATGGTTTAGCTTGTATAGTAACCTGATTTTTCCCATTCAATAAAAATGAACTGAGTACCAACACTATGCTAGGTGCTGGGTATTCAACAGTAAAAAGGGGAAGAAAAGTTAGCTCACAGCAAGTATGACAGATGTCAAACAAGTGAGCGCTGGTGTGCTGAGTGCGACAAAGGGGTGGCCAGGGTGATGGGAGACCCCAGCAGAAAGAACTCACATAGTCTAGAATTGTGCTATCCAATAGTGTTATCACTAGCCCTATGTGCTAAATTTAAATCAACTTAAATAAACTAAAAATTCAGCCTAGGGGCACCTGGGTGGATCAGTCGTTAAGCGTCTGCCTTCGGCTCAGGTCATGATCCCAGGGTCCTGGGATGGAGCCCTACATCGGGCTCCCTGCTCCATGGGAAACCTGCTTCTCCCTCTCCCACTCCCCCTGCATGTGTTCCCTCTCTCGCTGTACCTCTCTCTGTCAAATAAATAAATAAAATCTTTAAAAATAAATGAATGAATGAATGAATGAATAAAACTAAAAATTCAGCCTTGGTCTCAACTAGCCACATTTTAAGAGGTGCACGGCAACAACATCAGGGCAGGGATGCCATATTGGAAGGTGCAGATACAAAACACTTCCTTCATCAAAGAAAGTTCTTAACAGTGCCAGTTGAGAATACCAAGGATCTTTGGGATGGCAAGGGATAGATTTAATACATCTAAACAATGGTCTAAATTATTTATTATTTAAACTATCATACAGCAAAGGGCTCCACGTCACTTTTTTGAGGAGTCTCCGTGTATAAGAAATTCAACTGTCAAATGGGTTCCTGGAGCTGCTGCATTGGATGAGAATGGTGTGGCAACCCTTCTGGGTTTATCAGCTCCGCTGGACTAGATCAGTACCTACTTAAGCTCAAGTACAACTGGAGCACGGCAGCCAAAAACAAGCCCAGAGATCACCACCAGGGTACTTCTAAGCACATTCTTTCCTCCTGCTGGTTAGTTGTTATTGCCACAATATTTCCACAACCATTGGAACCTTTCAAAAATCTTGTGCAGGAAGTCAGGCAGGATTATACCATCTTAAAAAAGGGAAAGACTCAGGTAAGCTGGTCATTTAAGGTCATACACAGGAGTAAACAAAAAAAGGCAGGAATGGAGTCCTATGACAGCACAGCTCTACCTCCCCAAGTCTGGGTTCTTTTATCCTACACTCTATCACAGTTTTTCACATTCTGACACTGACTCTACATACCTACGCAGAAAGCCTGTTTATGACATTAAAGTTGGTTTTGTCAAGATGGTTTTATGTGATGTCACAAATACAGCCCACAGACTGGATCTGGAATTTGTCTTATTGTTTTATGGGCTCCTAAAATGTAACTCTGAATTAACTACCACCATTTTTAAAAAGGACATTTACATAAAAGTGCAGAACTTCAGTCTCCCACATTCCTGCCTGAACAATGCACTGTAATTGCATAGCAAACAGTCCCTTTAAATAAGGCATACTCTTGGGCGCCTGGGTGGCTCAGTCGGTTAAGTGTCTGCCTTCAGCTCAGATCGTGATCCCAGGGTCCTGGGATCGAGTCCCGCATCGGGCTCCCTGCTCAGCAGGGAGTCTGCTTCTCCCTCTGCCTCTCTCTCTCTCACTCATGAATAAATAAATAAAATCTTTTAAAAAATGGATAGGTGGATGGACGGATGAACGGATGGGTGAATGAATGAATGAATAAATAAGGCATACTCTTAACAGTTCCATCAAAGACGCTGCTCTTTCCTACTGTCCCTGAGGATGACACTGACCATCAGTGGTGCCAAATCTTTTGCTTTACCCAAACCATGTCATCCACACATTGTTTACCTGGTCCCGACAGAAATTTGAGTTTATGGCCTTATATTTTTAAAGCATTTATTTTATTAAGAAATTATTAATCACAGGGGAAACTGAATCCGCACTGGGACAGACTGTTGTTTTTCGGTAGAGCGCTACGTGCCCAAGCTGTATGATAAACACCCCCTCTTCCTTCTTCCATATCATACCACCCGCTGCTGCTTTCTTATATGACATGGGGTCAGCAACAGAGAAAATGTCCATGCTAACACTTCATTTTAAAGTGCCTGAAGTAAGCACATTTGGAATCACCAATATATAAACTAAATACCACCACTATCCAAATAATATTACCAACTCCAATCTAGTGTTTGATTCTGTGGTAGACACAGATCTGATGCTGAATGAGCATGAACACCACAGTTGTCTATGCAAATAACCTTAGTTTATCTGTGTACATAAAATTTAGTTAGAAAATATGCACATTTTCAACACAAAATAATGTGCACAAAAGCATGAATGGCCAAGAAAGGAAAGTTTCAAATGCTATGCTGATGTCATCATTTTAAGTAGATATTTGGTTAAGATCAACACCACATTCAATGGGGCAGGTAACGTGACGCAGTCCCTGCACGTACTTGTAGCCATCTCTATTGAAAATGGCTGCAGGCGGCATGGGCAGTTGTTCAATTTTCGGAGGGATTGCCCACGAAGGCCGAAACAGACAGGCGTCAGGGATCTTCAGAGGTAGCAAGCATTGGCTCGGCAACATCTTCAGTGGAGCAAACATGGAGGATCCCACAAAAGGTTGAAAGGCTGGAACTCTGTGCACATATGAAAAGTCCTGTGACAACAAAGGGGAGGCCAGTGATAATGCCAGTGAACAACTTAGGACACACCACGACAATAACAAAAATGACTGGAATTCAGTATCTCTCTCATCTAATCGGCAGAAAATGCTAATACCAAAATTTTAAATTAATCAAGACACTAGAGTTAATATACCAAGCAATGTACCTCGTGATCCAATTCAGAGGATTCTTAGAAACGTATGTATACATGGCATAGAGATAATAGTATTTTGAAGATGTATGTGAATCTGCTTAAAAAACACCCTGCCTTGATAAAATTAATATATTGGCAATTACCTTTACTTCCTCTGGCTTGGGACTTCCTAATCCATCTTCTACTTCCATTTTGAATTCAGTGAGCTGTGTTGAAACCATACTGACCATAGGGCTCTCCATCATGCCTAATGCAGTCACTGTCTCTGAACTGATTCCATCTTTATAATTCATTACAGGAGAAAATGCAGGGTGCTGTTCCAAGGAAGGAGGAGTGGGGAACATCCTTTGCAAGTCTGCAACTGCTAAGAGAAGAGAAGAGAAGAGAAGAGACAACAATATTTATTTTAACAGGTAGGACTTCTAAAATATCCCAGTTCGTAGGCAGGCACCCTACCTGCCATCAGAAATAATGCTAATTGAATGGCTGTTATCAGTTATACAACAGAATATTAATAATGGAAGTCTCTAAGAAGAAGGCCATCAGCAGAAAATTATCCTTTTCTGGAACTTTACCACTATCCCCTTGATGCTTTATGATTTGGCTTCACAATAATTAAGTGAACAAAGTCTATGTAACATACATTTTTCTTCTAACAAATGACCGCCTAAGAGTATAAGGAGATGAAAATAAGTAGAAGCTGGAAGAAATTAGATGGAATAACTTTATTAAAAGTTCTTTCTCTGCTTACAAATATGTATGAAATATTTCAGAATTATATAAAAATGTCCTATAGCAAATTTTACAGGGAAAATCCATCAGGCATTTATACTACAAAAAATAGAAATTGTTTGGAGGTAGAACGGTGGTTTAGATGTAGTAGGATTATTTAGCTAGTTTGAAAAATCTACCACACTCACTGCTCTTCGGGGAAATGATTCCATATTGACATTAAATGCTGTCCATACTGACATTAAAATGAAACTTCATAGTTAGGTTTAATAATCCTACCTAGAACCAAAAGACAATTTATTAAAAATCCAACTAGTAAAAAAAGTATCTTTTAAGAAATGCTTAAAACAGGGACTCTCAATCCTTTTTTAAAAAACATCTTAATATACCTGAGGTTAGCCATCATCATTAGCAGGGGCTCATTAAGGCAGGGATTCTGAATGCAGGAGCAGATGTAAGCAATGTAAGTTGTAGTTGTGAAACATGGCCACTAGGGGGTGTCCTGTACAGCACATTTATTTACAAATTTGGAGTCAGGCCTTTAAGTCAGTGTTCTGGAACGGTATCTGATGTCCCAATTTCCGATCATATTGTTCTTTCTTGCAACTTCAGCATTTAAAGAGGCAAAGAGTAACCACTGACTAGACTAAGATACAACCTCTACTTCTGAATCAGAAATTAATAAAGAACAACCACACCACACTCTGCCCTGGGCTAGAGTCTGAGGCAGAGCCGTATAAAGCAGCACCATCCCACCATCCGGAGTGGATCCACAGCTCAGTGCTGCTACAGTAGGGTCAGGTCACTTCCTCCCTGGGGGCCTCAGATCCTTCATCTAAATGGCTGAACTAGATGTGTGATTCTCACCAGACTTACTTTCTTTCCTTTGTTTATGGGGGGAGGGGGAAGCTTCCACCATATGGAGGCAGAAAAAAGGTAAGAACCTCTGCATGAGATGATCTTTACCTTGTTTCCTAGTTAAGCAATTCTATAATTCTGAATAATTTACCCTCCCCTGGCCTCCGGTGCTTCTCTGTCAGACAAGGAAAGGAAGAGGCCAACAGACAGGACCTCAGGTACCAACTTTCCCTCTCATCAGTGAAGCTCCATTTCCATTTATTCCCTACAGTAGGACTCTGTGTAAGATTTCATTAGACAAAGTGGTGCCTGCTGCTGCCAAGAAAAAAAGAAAGAGAAAAAGGGAAAAAAAAGGGGAGAGGAAAGAAAAAACTAAACTCCCCCAAGTAGATCTTCAAGGCACCATCTTGCTAGGACAGCATTTTACCATTAAGGAATGTAACAACTCATAGAACTAGGGATATAAGCCAAGCCAGAAACTCCCAGAGAACCGCTGGAGTCTGAAGAAGAAAAACAGGTCTTCAAATGTAGCAGCAATGAGATCAGTAAGTTTTCTTTAAAACAAGAGTAAAGACTTTATTTAATACTGAGTTAGGTTCCACTTGAAATACATCCATCACCTTTATCTTTCAGTCCCTACTCCTTTTCCCAAGCCAAAGAGCAGCTATGGGTCAATTTTAACATAAAATTAATGTTTAAGTACATTATAACATTTTAAATTCTAAGTCTACCTCATAAAATCTTCAAACTCATATTATAGATCTTAATCATCAAGTAAATATTTGGAAAATAAACTGTACAAATTCTCTTTGTGTTAATATGACAATGAACTTAAACATAGCGTCTCCTTCGCATACAAGTATTCTGGCCATGGTATAAAGTTTTACCAAAAATTATTTTTACCAAATTGGCTACTAAATTTTGCCTAAGAAATGTTATAAAGGCGTTTCTCACCTGGGAATACTCAAATTCTTTGATGTTACCTAACACAGTTATGTATCTCAATTTTCAACACCTCAGCCACCCTGATATTTTTTACCAAAGGTAAAAGAGAACACACAAAAAAAGTATGGAAAATAAGATTCTACCTGCCAGAGACTCACTTTAGAAAGTGGCTTTCACTATTATTACCAGATTTTTTTTTTTAAGATTTTATTTTTAAATAATCTTTTCAGCCAACGTGTGGCTCGAACTCACAACCCCAAGATCAAGAGTCACATGCTCCACTGACTCAGCAGCCAGGCACCCCATTATCAGATATTCTTTTTTTTTTAAGATTTATTTATTTATTTGACAGAGAGAGATGCAGCGAAGAGGGAACATAAGCAGGGGGAGTGGGAGAGGGAGAAGCAGGCTTCCCGCGGAGCAGGGAGCCCGATGAGGGGCTCGATCCCAGCACCCTGGGATCCTGACCTGAGCCGAAGGCAGACGCTTAACGACTGAGCCACCCAGGGAACCCCCCATTATCAGATATTCTTAAGGAAGACTCTTAACCTCTCTAGCTTCAAGTTTGTCATCTGCAAATGGTAATAATATCTACCTCATATTTTTTTGTACACATTAAATAACATACGCATAGAAGTGAACACTTCACCATATAACATCTAAACATTCAGTAACTGATGAAGCCATCAGTAAGTGATGAAGCCTGCCCTCCCCATTTTTGACTGGAAAAAAGACGAAAATGCTGTTAAGTTATAAGGAATTTCTGAAAAGATATGACCCTCAACAGGTTTTGAGATGAAAGAAGGAACCGGAGTCAAAGTGGGTAAGACAGAAAGAAGACAGAAACCCAGAGAAACATTCTGGTCCTCCAAAATAGAAAACCGTGGCTTGTTTGTTCAATTTTCTTCTTAAAATGCTAAAGCAAGGGTGAGAACAGCTACCAGAATGGGCTGGAGTTGAGGTGTACCATTGTATGTATTATTATCACACAATACTACCTTAACACAGACTTGATGCCAAATTAAACCGAGTTATTACTGCGTGTTGATTTCTTCACTACTACATTACTACATACATAAATGAGTAATTATGGACCTATTCTCTCAAACACAGTATCCACTAGCCACATAGGCTATAGAGCACCCAAGCCAAGGGTTGTCCAAACTGAGATGTGCTATGTAAAATATTCCACAGATTAAAAAAAAACAAACAGATTCCAAATAGTACAAAAAAAAAAAATTAAAATACCTCAATATTTAAAACACCGATTACATGTAAAAATGACACTACTGGTTATATTAAATAAATATATTATTTAAATTAATTTTACATGGTTCTTTTTTACTTCCTTTAATGTAACACTACTAGAAAATTTAAGACTGCTTATGTGGCTCTCATTTTTGGCCCACACTGTATTTCTATTAAATTGAATAGTGTTGTTCTAGACACTAAATTTTATAATATGTCAGTCTCTCCGCCTCAATGTACAATAAAGCTCTTGCAGAGATGAGAACGTCTTGCCAGGCTATTTCACGGTCATGTCTCAGGAGGAAGTATTGTGTGTATGTACAGATACACGCACGTACACACATTTACCCATGTATACTTCGTGCACATCGGAAGATCCTATTCACTCTTTTATATCTGTATTTGCCTAATGCTTATATTTTTGCTATATTTCAAATTAATTAATTTTTATAATCTGTACTTTATCATAAAATTTTGAGTAGCTTCTTTTTGAAACAATTATTTTCAGAATAAAGATGAGCAAAAGAAGAGAGTACACATATACTTTCCTGGGCATGACAGTGACTAGAGGAATGGTGTGTGAGTGCAATATTGTGAGTCCAATAATCTTGGACAAGTTATCAGACATTTTAACATTTAACATCACAACGTATCACTTAATGTCAAAAAGGGCAGAGGTTCACTGGTTCAATACAAGGGAAAAAAATGCATTCATCTGACCTATTCCCTATGTATCTACTTTAATATTGTTTCTTTTAATCTGTGAATTCCATGTTTGCAAAATTCTGCAGTGCAGAGTAATAAAAAAAGAAAAATGTTTAATTAAAAAAACTACAGCAACTGGCTGGCTACCATTATTCATTTTCATACATGTCATGCTTGAGAAAGCTTTGCATATTTTAAAAAGCTATGGATCTACTAAAGCTGTCAAAATCCAATCTCTGTACACTTCACACTTCTACATTTGAGTAAATCAGCACACATTTATAGGTTCATAAAACTTTTTGACTCATCCCTATGACATAGTGGTTTTTCCCCTCAATTTGTTCTCATTACCAGCTGAAGTTAATGAGAAGGTATTAAAGAATGATTTGCAATGGAATTATGTTTCTGCTTCAGAGTATCCATGTAAGCTACCCTGTCTTTTCTCTTGTACAGTAATGTAGTTTCCTCGGCTGAAGAGTAACTTTCAAAAAAAAAAAAAAAAAAAAAAAAAAAAGGAAGTTTCTCTTCTTGTCATCTTATGCAATAAACTATTTGATCTCAAAATGAAACACAAAAACTTCAGTATGAATTAGAAAAAGGACCACAAATAACAAATGTTCCTTATCCTTGGGTAAATTAAATTTTTTGAAACATCTTACACAAGCTCTTATACTGGCATATCACTCTGAAAATCACTGGGTAGCATTTATCCTACTAGAGAAAGGTTATTAGAGAAACAAACATAAACCCCCCCCCATTTTTCCACATTCTAAACCATAAGAGTTAATTATTAATTTGAAAACAAAAGCAAAAGAAATTCAAACTAAAATGGTCTCTTAGCTGCCTGCCCCATCTCAGGAATTCCAACTTATACAAGTTTTAATTCACAGTTAGTATTCTGTTAAAAGAAAAAAAGGGGGGGGACAGAGGGGAATCTCAGGTAAGGCACCACTGAGTATGAGAACATTTTGTATAAGTTATAAATAGTAAGCCAAGGCTCAATTTCCTTTTCTTACTTGGTGGGTAAGGAACAGCAGCTCTTCCATCCTTCCCAAGAGGTCGGTCTTCTGCCCCAACTGCAGGCATTTTTGATGAACGCAGCGCAGGTGATACAGCCTAAGAAAAGATTATTATTATTAAAACAGGGCAACACACTTGCATCTAAATAGGGCAGCAGTCAACTATCTCTCAACATACGCCTACTGATATTTTGGAATAAAGATGCTTCCTTACACAGTGTTTACAAGTGAACTTGTGGGAATACCCACAGACAGTGGAGCCAAGGAGAAGGCTACAAGCTTACCAAGAATGAAAACCAGAGCGACTGAATCTTCTCTGCATGGGTCTGGTAAGGGCAGACTGCACCATCAAAGCACAACTTACAGACCTTAAACAAAGCTTCCTCCCAGGTCATTTGAGAAGTGGTTTCAGGGACACAACAACTAAATTAGGATGGTGCCTCTAAGGAGTAATTGGCTATCAGTCTGGTTTTCCTTCTGTTTGGAAGCAGGAAGTTAAAAGAGGTGACCTCAAGCCATCCCAAAGTATTATTCTTTTATTTTTCACCACAAAAAAATACCCCATGTATCTTCTGTTCCTATTTCCTCAGTTACTGTTCATCTTCATAAAAAATAACCTATTACAGGGGCGCCTGGGTGGCTCAGTTGGTGAAGCGACTGCCTTCGGCTCAGGTCATGGTCCTGGAGTCCCGAGATCGAGTCCCGCATCGGGCTTCCTGCTCGGCAGGGAGTCTGCTTCTCCCTCTGACCCTCTTTCCCTCTCGTGCTTTCTATCTCTCATTCTCTCTCTCTCTCAAATAAGTAAATAAAATCTTTAAAAAAAAGAAAAAAAATAACCTATTACATAAAATTATTGAAATATGCAGAGAGGGCGTTCTTTGATTTGTTGTTCAAAATAAATTAAGTCCTTTAATAGCCAAGATTATCTTTAAGAAGTCAAATGAATTAGTGGCAAGATAAAACAAAGTAAAAAAAAAAAAGATTCTCACAAATAGAAGGCCTTTTATGTATGTATACTTATTCAATGTCACAGGGTTGAAATGTAAAATTAAATTCAAAGACATTTGAGATGAAAACTTGAACAGCCTCACACCACCAGTTATCAGTAAGATGAATTAGCAAAAACAAGTCTGAGGTAAGCGATTCTCTTGATTAAATGCCAGGCTAGAAATCAGAGTAAAGCAGAAACAATCATTTCACAGAAATGAAAATTAGATTAAAAATGTCCAACCCTCCTTTACATATTAACGTTACTAAGAATATATTCAAAAACCAAAGTAAACATATCTTCAGTTAGTCCAACAGTAATACGTAATTTACCCAGATGTAAGTACGACGGTTCTGAGCGCTAACAACGGTCACTGGGGATGGTGGCTGGGAACAGGCCCTGGCTACTCCGCAATGCTTGCTTTGTACCCTTTCTCACTCCTCCCTTTCTACTTCTTTTGGATTCCTTGTCTCTTCATGTTTCGTCCCGCCATCCCCACCAAAGCAGCTAACCAAACCCTAAGGCCCATTAAAATCAGTCCTACCTAATGCCTGATGTATAGGGAGATAGTCAAGTTCAAAAAGGCTCTTGGATGCCTGGATCAACACACTAAGGAAACATGTCCCTTCTTGTACTACAGTTGTTCTCACTGTCATGTCCTTTCCTTCACACAGCCACTGCCTGAATTCCGGTCCTTGTGTTTTAATCCAATCAAAGTTACCAAATAGTACTCCTGCTTTCTGTGTATGAGACTGATGAAAACCAGCACTGGCTTCTACCTAGTCAGTTCCACACTCAGCAGCCTTCACGGAGGGGCACATTATAGGCAGAGTTTGAAGTCCAAAGCCGTAAGTGTTGTCAAAAACCTTCCTAACCCTGTCAATCTTTACCCACCACTCAGAGAGCAGACCAATGGTCTGTTCACTATGCTCTCCACCCTCAGCTGGTTCATTCTTGTTGCTTAACCAAGGCTCATTCCAGGTTCAGACTAACGCCTCTCCCCTGCCTCTCACTAACCCTGTCTTTCCACACTTCAAGTCAAATCCTTTCTTGGAGGCCATTATGATCTCATCATCTTCTAAGTACTTAACATTACTAATGATGTATAGTATCTGTTAATCAGATACATTTTATTTTAAAGTGAGAACAGGCTTCAGAATTCTGATTCCTACTTAACCTTTAAACCTTAAACACTGCTCACCTGTCACTTTGTACTTGAACGTCCAGCATCTTTAGACACAGGTCAATTACAGCACTCACAGTAATAAACGTGCATGTGTGTATATATTTTTGTATATTTTTAAGTAATTTTTGACTTTATTTATATGCTACTTCTCCTGAGGTCTGTGAGTACCTCAAGTATCCTGATACTTGGGGTATGGTAATATTTGTAACCTCAAATACACGTCACAAAGGAACTGACCATCAAATGAGTAACAAATATATGGGAAATGGACAAAAGGGAAGGAAGGTTAAGTACATATATAAGTGAAAGAAAAATAAACTGATAAACTTATTTCCTTGAAGAGAGGACCTTACTCATTTCTTGGTCCCCCAGAAATAAACAGGTACTTCTATCTGCCCAAAAGTACAGAGGTGGTTAGGAGGACAATGACATAAATTTCCTGATTCAGAGCAGCTCAGCTGTTCTCCTAAGAATTATAATTCTTATCTGTCACTTTAACCACATCATGTCATATTATTTAACTTCTATGTACATAAGTCCTTTTTCCCGGCTATTGTGCCATAACCCTAAAAAGTATAGATCAAACTGGTTTAATCTCTCAAAATGTAGACTAAGTTCTGACTGATGAGATGAATAAAAAGTTACGGGGCATTATCTTTAAAATCTGAGCTAAAGGGATTACATAATACACTTCTACTAGTCTCATGATATTTAGAAGGATTTAAAAACTGAATGGGAAAGATTTTAAAATTTACAACAGGAATAAAATAATAAAAGAAGACATTAACAAAGAGAACCCAAGGGGTGTTAGAGACTACACTGACAACTTTTAGAATCCTTTCAAAGTATTCAAACATTTCTGCAGAACTTTCTGAACCTGAAATAAGAGGCCCCAAAATTCAGTAGACCAAATGATAAGGAAATCCTCCCAACAGTGACCTAAGCCCTCCCATGTAGGAAGATTTCTGTTTCAGTAGCTATGGCAGACTCACCCCAAGTTCGTCATCATCGGAATTATCAAAGATGTTGTCTAAGTCATGCAGGGAAGGTGCCAGGTCTGTCACCTGTGTAAGGCTACTGGAGCCAGCTCTGCCAGCAGCATTATCCTGCCGGACGTCTGCGGGAAAGGAGGCAAAGACGCAGAATGAGCAACTTCATCCAGAGAAAAGGAGTGAGGAGAGGGCATGGATCTCAGTGAGCAAGACCTGCCTGTGAATTTTTTTCCCTAGGTTTTCGGTTAAATTTAGAGACAATTATTTCCAAATATGTTTATCAGTTTTGAAAATAACTGAAAAACTATGAAAAATTAAAGATGGGTCAAATTATTGCTCTTACAGTAAAAATTTAATTCTAAATCGAGAAGCATCTCCCTTGCATTTTACTTTAGCAACAATCCAAGTGAGGCAAATAATCATTGTACACACCTGTTTTAGTAGCAGAACTGAAAATAGACATGGCATTTTTCCCATCAGGCACCGGCGTGGAATGACCTGGTGTAGTGACATCCTTGGTACCAAATCCATCCTCTGACTGTATAATAAATTCAGCCAAACAAAACACATGAACACCAACCCAAAGTGTGGAATATGAGGGAGAACACAAAGAATTAGAGGGTAGAATGGAACTTGTTATGAGCACAAGTATGATAAACCATGGTCTATGCAACCAAGGGAAATAAAAGGTATGTCCTTTCCCCTGAATTTAAACAGAACCCAAAAGTCCCACACTGTCCCTCCAATCCTATGGAGTATTCTGAGTCAATCTGGGTTTTATGCCTAACCAGTACTGGTGGCATTTGATTACAGACCTGCCATGGTGTTAAAAGCTGCCTTTAATAACATTTTAGATACTGAATTATGGTTCAAGCTTTCTGGATCTAGACAGATCTCTACAAAGGAATCTCTGAAGCATTCTCCTGAACTGTACAGGCCTCTTTTAATTGTCTTATTTCCTCTGTTCTCAAGAGTACCTCTTTAAATGGCCCAGTATTTTGGAATGTTTTAAAATTTAAGGCTAAAGACAGCAGACACCCCCAGTACTCATTTTTTATGACAATGAAACCAGTAAAGTTAATACTGACACAATCTAGGAGTAGTGTTGATATTAATTCAGACAGATATATAGGTAAAGCGCTTGGTACAGTAAACATACTAAGCGCTCAATAAACAATAGATATTGTTATCGACATTTTTTTCCTTACATTTTGGATATTTTGGAATAATTAAAAAGAATTAAGCAGGGAGCATAGGCCAACAAGAATTAGCATATGAGAGGAAACATGCACCGTACAAGCTATAGCCTGGAAAATATGAGGCTTCATTTATGTTCAGCCGACTTTTAAACAAAGGTGAGCCATGACATAAAAAGGAACAATACGTTGTTCAATACAATAGTACCAAGAGCATGAATATGGGGACAGAGCAATCAGGCAAGACTACCTCAAACATTCTGCCTCAAAATTTTCCCACACACGTTGTACTGACAGAGACCAAAACCCACACCATGCTGGACGCTCTCTTTGTTAAATAGTACCTTATTCTTTTTCAGGGAATCTTTCTCTGTCCCTTGTTTGCATTTCTTGTTTGCCGTAAAGATGTATTTTATGTCGCCATCCTCAAAGGTATATGGATCATTGACTTCTCCCAAACTATCTCCAGGTTGTTGAGCTAGTGGCAATGGGTCAAGGAAGTGGAGTGGCTGCATCTGGGGTGGCTTATCTTGCCAGATTTTAAACCGTTTGTTAGGTTGTGCTAAGAGTCTAAAAGGGAAAATAAATGACAATTTAAGCAAGGTAAACAAAGTAAAAAGACTGATTTTTTTAAAGTAGCATTTATAATTTAAGGCATTTGCAAAACTTAAACTTAGAAAATTTTTCTCTCTAAAGAAGTTCTTTTAGAGATTATGTTCACAAATAAAAACTTAGTAGGTCTTTGTGAAGAATATGCTTTTGTCTCTGATTCCATGGATTCCGGCTAAGAGCATAAATGGGCTCTAAGGACAGACTACCTAGGTTCAAGTTCAATCTGTGTCATTTACTAACTGCTTGACCCTTGCTTCTTTCTCAGCTATAAAAATAAGGTAGTAATATGATAGTGAAGATTAACTGAGATGGTCTGGGTAAACTGTGAAGAATAATGGGTAGCTCAACAGCACTAAAAACAGTATTATTACTAGATGCAGGATACATACCTAAATGCATGCAAAGCCCTCCTTAAAAAGTGTCAACATACAAAGAAGGCACTGACCACAATATGGAAAGTGTCATCAAGCTATATTTTTTGACAAACAGCAGGCCAAAAATAAATTAATACCAATATCCTAAATGCCACAATGAAATCTTTATATTGCCAACATGTTTAAATAATGACACATGTGAAACCTCATAAAGGACAAAGCATTTGACTTTTTAAGCATTTTCCGAATGTGGAGTCTAGAATGGTGAAGAAAAGCATCTTTCATTTTGGCTCTGAAGGGTGAGCATGGGGAGATGAGGAGGAAAGCCCCTCTCAGGACCCTATGCCTTGGTCAGTAGGTGATCAGCTGGGTGGTACGCAGAGTCGCCTTACCTTTGCAACGCAGTGCTCTCTGAGTTTACCTCCATTTTGGCATCACATCTGTCGCCCTGGAGCTCTGGGGGCCGGAACTCAGTATCATCAATGGGGGGGAGGCGATAACTGTGCCACCACTTGTCTGATGACTCAGGGTTCGAGGGCCTAACCCCACAATATAAGGCTGTCTCGCTGACCTCTGCCATCAGAGGCAGTCTTTGGCCTACGAGGACAGTTCTGTCATCCAGAGTCGACAACTGCTGGAGTTCTAGCCCATTTCCATAGAGAGCTGGGTTCACAGGGACAGATGGCGGGTCCAAACTCTCTGTTTCCTGACCTCGTGGTTGAGGGCTGAGTGTTGGCGGCAGAGGGGAAATAGGGGAATGAGGTGAATCCATAGGATTCAGATTCATTTGCTTGCTTGTATTTCTGGAAGGCACAGCCATTTGTTTATCATACTTCCTACTGCTAGACACCTCTAAGGAGGAGTCTATCCCTGCCAACCCTAGCTTCTGTCCTGGTGTATCCTGCTCCATACAGAACTCGTCAGCCACAGAGGGCCTATGGTGAAATGGTATCAAGGGTCTCTTTTGCAATTTGTCTCCCTTTTCCGGTCTTTCTGTTGTTTTGTGCTTAGACGCAGGAGGTGGTAAAGATGAAGATGATGATGGTCCTGCACTGAACCCTGGTTGAGATATTGTGGGAGGTCGATTGGGTCCTACTGCACAACGTTTTAAAAGTTTATGCCTGAAATGAAAATTAAAGTAAGGTCAAGAAACACACATCTGAAATATAACTGCATCACTATAACAGTACAACATTATCGCATCATTGTAACATTATAAAAGAGATGCCTCTGACAAGGTTGTATCTTTTAAGCACACACGAGATCCCCAAATCACTGAAAAGGACTCTAAGTGTTAATTATTTTTATAATGACTAAAAACTGCCAACACTCTGATGGAAAGTCGTGAATCAATCACACACAAGTTAAGCAGATAAGAGACGGACTTAACAGTGCTAACCCCTACCAAAAGACTGATTTGAAAAATCCCCAAATCTTTCAAATTTGGTAAGGGCCTCAGATAATGTGTATTCACAATGCGTCTTAAAACCAAGAGTAATGAGATCATTTGCCAAGAAAGAGAGAAAAAAAAGCTTCCAATTTCTATCTTATAACCCTCTAACTCCAATAAAGAATGGCTTATAACAGCTTGTAGTGTTGTAAATTGAGTATAAAATTATGTAATTCTCCCCCAAAGTGTGAAAACAAGAAAACGAGGGTCCATCCTACAAATATTTAACGGAATAAACAGACTAGAAACCTTATATGCCATTCTTATCAAAAAAGGAAGGGATAAAAGACAACTTTGGGTCTTCCAGACTCACAAAATTAGAAGTAAAAAGATGGTGAGTGAATATGAAAACAACAAATGCATCTGTACTAAGCAGGGTAGCAAGTCTGCTCACATCCTAACATACTTCTTGGCAAGCATGGGTGTGAGATATTGCTCAGGAAGGGCCCACTAGATGATGCCAAGGTTTAATCTGTGTGCAACAAAGTTATACAGCAGGTCAGCCAGTTCCTCCCAATATATAAATCCACCCAGGGAAAAACGTGAGCTCTCCTGCCCGTGCAGCAGTAACTCTCTGAGGCCACTAGGGTGGCATTAAATTACTGCTGTATCACACTCAATGGTGCCCTAGTGGGCAGTAAAACGGATTTGTGTGGCATAATGGGATGGTTTAGTCGGACAGCAGGATGGCCACCCTGCCCCATAAGGCCATTAAATAGTGTGAGGAGTGGACCATTCCATAATGGGTTTGGTAATCCTGCAGTAGATAATCTGAAAAGACTCTTGCTAAAGTCTTTGCTACTCTTAAAAAAAAAAAAATCTGACTGTGAAGAAGGTTGTTTAAGCATAAGGCTATTGACAATAAGGTAAAAATTGTGTTTTAATCTCCAGGGCACAGTAGCACACTAAGAGATGAATGTCTCATCTGAAAATATCTCAATCATATCTTATAAGGGTGCTTATTTTAAAAGAGTTCAAAGAATCTTTTACATAAAACTTTTTCATTTGGATTTTCTCAGAGCATTTACCCACACCAGTCCTTTGATAGATATTTTGTGGTAGCCTCTTCAAAGTAAGGACTTTTTGCAAACTAGATAATCTTACAAAGTCATTTTTTTTTCAGTTGCATTTAATGACTCGGCTACATTGTGAAAAGGTTACAATTAGGGATACATCAGTGAGTAACAGACTAGCACAGCAAATTGCGGAAGGTAAGAGGCCTCAGTGAAGCAGGCAGCAGGAAATCAAGGCGCAAAAGCCTAACTATATGGGTGGTCCAGTGGTGGGAAGGAACCAGAAGCAGGGCCAAATAGTGTAGAAACACATGGTGGCTAAAAGAATGAGGCAAGTAGAATTACTATCATAGACATTTCAAAGGATTTCAATGTGAAATGCAAGGATAAAATTCATCTATAAAATGAAGAAAAATAGTAATTGATAAAATTTCTAGGCTGAAAAGGGAAAATTGTGATAAAAATGACTGCAACAGGATACCTGACTTGTGAGAAAACACACACGTCAATATTAAGGGTATTTCTTAAAGGCACCTCCCCAAAATATAAGACCAGAGTAAATATGAGAGGTCATGTCTAGAGATAAATATCTGGAAGACAATGGAGTGAAATGCATAACTAAAAAAAGACCTGAAGGTATATGAATCTGGTGAGGAAACAGAGGAATGACTCCAGAGGACAAAAGAAAAAGTGCTATTTATTTACACTTCAGGTAAAAATAATTCAAGGGAGCAAATAAAAATGTCACAGAAATCAGCAAAAAGGTTATTTTTAACAGATGAAAACCTAGATTAAGGAAAATAGGATCAAAAATAAGATGAGGGCGCAAGCAAAGTTAAATACACTAACATTTTACCCTAGATAGTTTCTAAAGGTGGCCCATAACTTGGCTGTGAGCTGTTTATAAGTCAATGTTAATAAGAAAAGGCTTTTTGTTACACAATTTACAATGGCCTAGAAACAGAAGTAAAACAGGTATTCAGCTGGTATACGACACCTATCCTGAGACTAGAGATTCTCACATGCTCAGAGAGGACCCTTAATGAACAACTTCTTCAAAAACATCCTCCTTAAAAAATCAATAGCGCACATTTCATTAGGCTGATACTTACAACATCTCTCAAAAAAAAAAGCTGACTAAAAAGGCAGAGGATATAAGAGAATCAATGTAAGGGGCAGGGGAATACGAGAAGATGGTGTCAAAACTGCTGCTTAAGTGTACACACACACACACACACACGTACACACACACACACACACACACGTACACACACACACACAGTTTGCATATATTCTCAGGGGTCATTTGACTACCTCCCTACCCCGAAGCCAAATTATTTATGTCACATTAAGAATCCCTATCTGAATTAGGGAAATGAATGGCCATTTTCTTAATATATTTTATCTCAACAGAACTTTTTCTAAGTGTTGAGCAGTATCAAATGTGAAAATACAGACTCTGGAAGCAAAGCTACTCTAAGTTGCTCATTAAGTGAATAATCACCATCACATCCTCAATAGTCAACTGAGCTAGGAGTAAAGCCTACATACACTTAAGAAATCTAAGAACCCTGGGGCACCTGGCTGGCTCAGTTGGTTAAACGTCTGACTCTTGATTTCAGCTAAGGTCATGATCTCAACAACTTCATGAAATCAAACCCCCGGTTCTGGCTCCGTGCTGAGCATGGGGTCTGCTTGAGATTCTCTCTCCCCCTCTCCTTCTGCCCCTTCCCCTGCTGGGGCCCACTCTTCACTCTCTCGCATGTGTGTGAAATAAATAAATAAAATCTTTAAAAAAAAAAAAAGGGAAAGAAATCTAAGAACCTAATGAAAGCCCATGACAAGACTCTTTACAACCACAAGGAGTGATAAGTCAAGGTAATATCCAGGAGAGCAAAAATTTTCTACAGAAATCAGTTTAGGGTTCTATTCAAATATCTAAATGAATGAACAACAATTTTAGCTTTTGGCAGGTGTTGTTACCAAATACCCACCTGAAGCATCAAAACACACCAGCACCGACAACAAATTATCTATGGAAGACCTATTTAATCCAAATTCTATTAGCTCTAGCCAACTTGTTTAATATTTATCCTACTTTAAAATTAAGAATAAATAAAGTCATATAAAGGGGAATAGATGGTCTTATCAAACTGATGCCTTAAGTTTTGAAGTAGCTACCATGAAGAAATTTGTGGGAGCAATTTGATAACAGGGCCAGTTGTCTAATAAAGCTCTTTTTGAGTCCTGACAATAAAACTGTTATCACCTGTATATAAGAAAAGACCTATCTGTTCCTGCTCTACTGGAGGAGGAAGACTGAAAACAAAACAAAATAAAACAATGAGGAAGAAGCGGTCTGAGAGTCCAGGAGATAGCCAACAAAAGGTGCTACCATTCTCCAACTCCGGCTCTGCCGTTTCTACCACCTACCTAGAACAGGAACAGCTGACTCTTTGGGTTGGGTCCACAAAATCCCAAGTAGCAGGATTATTAGCAGGCTCTTCTTCAGGAGTTGGAGTTGACATTTGGCTCCTCCTAAAAAAGGTTAAAAATGTGACTTCTGTAAACATGAGATAATATTCATACCGGGATGGGGGCGGGGTGGGGGGCCGAGGGGTTAAAAGACCTGAATACATTTCACAGAGTAAGGTTATCTAGCTAATAGATAGCTCAGAGCAATCCAAGGGGTTGGGGTGGGGGCGGGGAGAACCAACTTGTTCTATGCACTAGAAGAAGCAAGATTCAAAATATTTCTATTTAAGTTGAATGTACTTTTTAACATGGGTGACAGAGCAATTAAAACACTATCTGGCACTATTGGTTGTTGCTTTAAAAAATAACTTAAATTTTTAAAATTATCTTTTCGCAGCATCTGTGAATTATACGCCCTGAGACTGTTTACAACTCTTAAACTCTTAAAACTCCTATATTCATTAGCATTTAAGCAGCACTCTACGCTTGTAATGTGAATTAAAGACAAGGAAAAAATTACCTCATACTTGTCACTAGTAATTGGTAGCACAAAGCAGATGTCTATTATTACACAGTGACAATAAGAACACGGGGCAGTATTTCTGTATTGCTGATTCTGCTACAGCTGATGCTACAAAGTGCTCCAGGGACTGCTCTAGAGGCACTTCTCTGGCTCTCCACCCTCCTTCGCCCTTCTGGGTGTCTCACTGCCCTGTTCTGTGCTGCTGATTCAAGGGGCTGTTAGAGCTGGTGGAGGTGACAGGTTAGTGGTGATAAAAATCAAAGACAATAAATGAGAGGAAAAGAAAAAGAAAATGTTAACTTGGAAATTATCCAGGCTTGTAGACAGAGGTGAAAACATCTGTACCAATTATTCTAGAGCAAAGGATCATTTTTAAGGTATCTTTTTAATTCTAGAACATGACATATAATCTCCCACTGCAATTATTTTAGATTTTATGTACTATATCTTCTTCAGGAGCCTACTCTAGAACCAATTCACTGAGAAACAAATACATAGTATGAATTTCCTAAAAGCTAGATCCACATGACAGGTTTTATATCTGCAAGTAAAACTCTTAAGTAGTAGTGACTGAAGAAACATTTATCTGATTTGTAAAAGGAGTGGACTTTTTAGCAGTTTTTGGCAAGAGTGTCCAAATTTATTCTGTTCTAGAGAATGAAAACTCCTTTGTTTACTGCCTCACTCCAAAAAGGGGACATCTCAGTTATATCAAGATAGGTGAAAATATGCTATGTTTACGTAAATCTTGGTAAGTGGGAGAGTATTTATTGACTACTATTTGTTATCATTCATGTAATTAAAATAATCACTACCAGCAGTCTCATCTTAGAATCACTTCTTCCTCTTTTCCAAAAACATGTTAAGGAAGGCAGGGAGGAGAGCAATAGGAGAGGTAGGGGAGAACGGAGGGAAGCAAAGTCAGGTAGGGGAAGAAAAGAACATGGCTTCCCCAAATCAACCAACAGAAGCACAGCAGGTGGTAAACATCCCTCTGTCATCAGTTCAGTTCAGAACTGTATTGTCATTTAAAACAGACGGCCAATGTCACAGAAAATGTGACAAAGGTCATTTCCCGTTGTAAACAGAAAACATTCAGAAATTGATATACGAAGGAAAACCAAACCCACTGACTACTATACTAAGCTATCTGTCCTGAAAAATGTCAATCTCAAGATGTGCCAATCTTGAGATAATCAGGAATGTCAAAATTTCCTAGATAATCAAGTCAAGTAAACATCTTTAACATCCTTGCGTTGAATTTGACACTATTATGTTTAAAAAAAAGATGATCGACTAATGCAATGACCCCTCAGGTTTGGTCACATAATGGTACAATGTGACTGACACTCTTCACATAGTAACCAAAGAGATGGTGTTACTAAACCATGATCCAGACGTAATGCAAAAGCCATACTTGGACTGGGTTCTGTTGAGGATGCATTCCTTCCAGACTCGATGGACCATATGATTGTGGAGTTTTGGAGGAATCTTCCCCGATCTCTTTGGACTGTGCATAGTTATCATCCCCCCGTCTTGGGAGCCTAGGTGACTGACCGCACTCTGTGTACCTCCACTCTCCCCTGGAAAAGACAATTTGGAAATGTAAAAATGATGAAAAGGTCTCCTAGTACACACAGACTGCAAGCTTATTTAACAGAAATGTTTTGGGTTTTGAAACATATTCTTCCTGTAGCTTTGCCCCTACCCTCTGGCAAAAACACTATCTGTAGCTCTGAGCATAATGTGTGTGTACTGGCACTTTGTACGGTTCTTTGTGTTCTCCCTAAAATAGTTCATCACATCAATATTCACACACTCACACACTCACACAACCCAAGAGCATACCCATACAGAGGTATTCGACTCTACAGATATTGGAGACAACTTACTTGTAAAGGCCCATATATCACAGTATTAAAGATGTAAACATGAATAGACTGTTTTAAATTTTTAAATCCACAATGCAATAAATAAGTTTCAAGGCAGAACAAAACAGCAGAGGGAGCTTTCTGCTCATTTAGCTTAAAAGCTGTGTAACAACTGCACATAGCTCCCTGGGTCGGAGAAAGAACTTAATGGCACAAAGCTTTTAACAAGGTCAAATTTCAAATTTGTGTGTGGAACTGTTTGTCCTTATGCCTGACACTATTTATAAAACCTTAGTGCTAAAACATTGAAAGAGGTTATCTCGACATTCTGTATCAGAGGATTATTCACTAGTTTCTAATAACTCCACTTAGCTTTTCCAACTATGGTTGGTATGTAATCCCATTTCTTTCTATTAGGTCCACTATGATTACTGGTAATACTGGTTTTTGATTATATTATGAATATTTTACTATTTCTATCTCATACAAGACAATACTGAAGTCAATTTCCAGTATTAAATTCTGATTCAGTTAGTTTCATCTATTTGACTTCATAAATATATTGTGGGTTTTATTCTAAATAGAACTATGATACAAAACATCTTGACCAAAATAATCAATTTTAAGCACTCTGGAAATCTCCACCCTCATCGGAAAAATAAACAAACAACCTTATATCACAAATAGTCCTAATACGCTGGAACACAACCACTATATGAGCTGAAGGCTTAGGCTTAGCTCTATTTAAGAAAAAATAAAAATAAAAAAAACAAAAAAACAAAAACCAGTATCAAAATGCTTACATTCTAAGGAACTGAGGATTGCCTGTTCCCTATAAAAGTATTATTATATTACAAATTAGATAAATTAAAGGAGACAAAAAATTTGGTCTTTCATTGCTTTCATCTTAAAAGTTCCCTGACTTGGTTTGTGGTACAAAATAATTCATTTCAATTTTACAATGGATTTTCAAATGGATTTTCATCCTTATTATAGGATAAGTAGTGAAACAAACAGAAGTAGAACATATAGCCCTTTGCTCCCAAACACCTTACAATTTAGCTAAAGAGATCATATGTCCATGGTATCATACGGGATTAATTTATGACCAAAAAATGAGAGGGGTGGGGAAAGTAAGGCATGGTCTTTTCGGATTAAAGTTGGGTTAATGTTTTTCAGTAGCTTTTAATGATTTAACTAAAATGTGGATGATACCTCATAGGGAATTACACCAGACCTATACTCTATGCTGTCAAACACATATTGAATACTGTTTCTCAAAATTATCCCCAAAGACCGCAAGCGGCGGTACCTATCCACATGAGGCATGAATGATTTCACCAAAACCAGCTGGCCCTCCTAGGTCCTCTGCTAATCTAGGAGATTCTTGGCCATTTTAGGAGAAAAGGGAACCCATTTTGTCCTGTATCTAGGAAAACATAGCAATGCTCAATGTTAGTCAACTGCAGAATGACAAGGCTGACCAGGATTGTCTATGATAGAGCATTAAGAGTCCTAAGCTATAATATAATTCATTGTATCATGATGTGAAAATTAAGACAAATACATTTTACAACAAAGATTCCAGCTGCTTTTATTTAGTTAGTTGGTTTTAGAGACTGAGGAGGCATCAGGAGATATATTTACCCAGGGCTTAGCACAATGACATACATAGAGTCAGAGAGGAAGTAATTTCAATACCCAGAGTTAGGACGTCCACACTGAAAACCACAGTAAACAAAACCTGGTGTTTCTGAATTGTGAAATTTAGAGTTCCTAACTGATCAGACGCCAGGACATCATGCATACAGCAGGCTTTCAATTTTAAGTTGAATACAAATATCCCTAAGTACCAGGCAAAACAAAAACAAACAGATAAACAAAAACTGATGACAACTTATGTACTGCAATTATTTATTTATTTATTTATTTTTTTTTTTTAAAGATTTTATTTATTTATTTGAGAGAGAGAGAGAATGAGAGATAGAGAGCATGAGAGGGAAGAGGGTCAGAGGGAGAAGCAGGCTCCCAAGGAGCAGGGAGTCCGATGTGGGACTCGATCCCAGGACTCCAGGATCATGACCCGAGCCGAAGGCAGTCGCTTAACCAACTGAGCCACCCAGGCGCCCCGTACTGCAATTATTTAAAATCCAAACTTCAATACGAAATGTCATCAAAATTTGTCAAAATACCGATAATTCTAGTCTGTATCAATAAATCTTCTCTATGATTATTAGAAAGCCTGTAAAAGTATTTCTTTTTCCTTTTTTGTTTGTTTTCTTTTTTAATAAAAACTGAGCAAATCCTTTCACAGGGCATCTTCCAAATTCTCTGCTCCACCATATTAGGGTTGGATGTCCCTTTTTTTTACTGTCTTAGCAACTACATGGCTCCTAAAGACAGGGGCTGCCAGTTGCCCATTTCTATGCCTTCCACAGCATATCTGAGTAGCTCCTCCTAGATAACATAATCGTGTTTTGAGTACCGCTTCAAATTGCTTATGGCACCATTTATATACTGCTTTGCTGTCTACAGAGCACTGTCAAGTACTTTACCTAGTATGCGTAACAGCTCTGTCAAGTACATAGTATTTAACAGAGAAGGAAACAGAGGCTCAGGCCAAGTTTGAGAATTTCATAAGGCCAACTCACCTAACAAAAGCTATATAGCCAGATTTTTAAATTAGGTGCACTCAATCACAATGTCTATACTTGCCCCCAATATATTGCTTAACCATGAACATTTATTGAATACCCTCCACATGCCAAGCACCATGCTAGAAACTCTGAAATACTGTCTTATCTAATCTCATGAAAATAGCCACGTAGTGTGTATCATGGATAGTCTGTTTTCAGTTCAGCAGCCAAGACCTTATCTACTCCGATGCTTTTGCTAACATGGCCCACATTAAAAAGCCTATAAATAATCTCACTTCAGCTCAAGTCCGATGAATATCCTTTCCTTAGTGACTAGATGTCCAATTAAAACAAAGTCAACTACAACAACCAAAAAGTTAATACAGAATATATACTACTCTAAAGATGGCAAAATGTTCCCAATTTAAAGAATTTCTCAATTTTTTCATGAAGGAAAATTTTTAAAGTTTCATACATAACTAATACTTATCAGTAATGTAGACAGATTACTGACAGAACAAAGCATTTTACTGAGAGCTTCTGAATGCTAGAGTACCTTTATAATGTAACAAGAAAAGAATTATCCCAGACTTGTCCCTGGCTGGCAATAGTCAACTGGGCAAATGCTTCAGCCATTTTCTGATCTAATGTTTTCCATTTGTTTAAGGGGAAAAAAAAGAGCAGCCTACACCTTGTCCCCTGATTGTGTGTGTCTGTGTGCATGTATGTACATGTGTGTAAAGGGACAGATGTATGTACAGAACTTAAGAGAAACAACTACACTGCCTAACTGGGATAAACAGAGTAACAGGGCACAATTAAAATTCTGAAGCACATCAATTCTGTTTGTTGAAAATTTTCCTTCTCTATTTTGTAAAATTCCATGTCACTCTACCTCCACCTCTTGCATAAGGCATTTCTCAATGTGAGTTTACTCATCTGTTCCATGGCAAGGGAGTTACATGGTTTCCTGTGATCTCCTCTACCTGGAGGAGTACATTTCTGGATTGTACTCACCTATGACAGCCTGTTCTGGAGAGGTGGGAGGCGTAAGAGGCATCCCACAGTTACTTGGGTCCTTCACACTACCAAGTCCCTGCTGCCCCACTGTAATATGGCCTCCAGCACCGGCAACACTCTGAGGAACTGGGATGTCATTCTGAGAGATCAAAACAAATGCCGAAGGATAAACCATCCGAACACCACCTGTAAGGAAAAAGAGCAAGGAGTGAACCAGGCCTGAGAAAAAGTTCACACCAGGCTGCCAACTTTATTATTCTAGTGGTCAAAGCTCAATGATGAAAATGAGGTGCTCATTAGGTACTGCCAAAAGTGATGTGCTCCATTCCTTCCTAAGTTAATAGCTGTTTAAACATGTGCTCCAACATTATGATAATAGCATTTGGAATACAGGGACCACTGGCGCTTCAGGCAAGATAACTACTCAGCATATACCACTGTACCAAGAGAATTAAAAAAAAGATGGGAAAATTATGGAGATTATTTTTGATGAATCTCAATGATTATCTTTTTAAATTAAGAAAGATGAAGAAGATAGAATAAAGTTCTTCAGGCAAAATATTTTCTCTTACCAACAATTACTTCGACTGCCACAGGGAAATCATCATTATATCCCAACTCCTCCTCTTCTTTCAATTCTTCTTTCTTTTTCAGCACCATTGGGTAGAAATACTGCCATTCCTCGATCAACTTACGGGTGGCTGGGTCTGACATCTTGTATGCTTGGCCTGTTAGCGTGCCATTTAAGCCATAAGGACTTACCAGTACTAAGGCAGGGAGGAGAAACATGTGTTACAGATCAGAGTAGTAACTCCTACTTAAGTGTAATGCTACATACATGGTCATTTAGGCTAAAGCCCAGCCTCACTTACTAGATACCGCCCTTTATTTCTTGAGTCCTTTTAAAGTCTTATTTTTTAAAGTTCTTCATTTTAGTGCCTCTTACCTATATGCCTCTCAACATATGTCAATTTTTTAGGGAAATCAAAAGGGGGAGGTAAAAAAAAAATTATCAGACAGCTGTAGTAACACACAATATATAAACTATTTACAAAAGCATCTATACACCTGTTTGATAAAAGTTTATACAATGCAAACACTGAGTCTTTTATAACAAAAGAAAACCATTTAATACATATACCCCAAAACCTGCCTAGGACTTGAACACTTGAACAGGATTTCTGAAACTTCCTAAATATCTGTTGTCATTTAAAAATAACATAAAAATAAAACTTGTAATAGCAAAGGTCTTGATGTACCAAGTCTGAAACATAACGCTTAGTTATAATTTCAGTTACAACTGTTTTAAAGGTTAATGAAACAACTCTAAATAAAACTTTATTATACTCAAAGTAAAGGACTCAAAGTCCCTCTATCTTTCTCTTTCAGTGTTTGATCTGATGTTATTTTCACTGAGCTAGCCACAAAAATGTAGTTAACATGATGCTGCATATAACCCAGCCACTTTGTAGCCTTGGGGTAAGGTTAACCTTCCAAACAATACTTTTCTGGAAATAAACTTTTTCTTAATCCTAATTTCTAAATAAATTTCAGCATAAACATTAAATGAGATGTTCTTTCTTCGGATGGCTTTATTTTTAACAGCTGGATGATATATTAGATCATTCAAGCCAGTGATAGCTGTAGACATCACATATTTCTTGGTACCTTTCTGCTGTTCCTTACTGATCCAAAGAGAATAAAAATAGTGATTCCAACCAACATATTTAATCAAGGGCAATTTTTCTGTATTAATACTTCTAGGAAATTCCCACATCAATATGGTTAATTATGTTCACTATAATTATTTATAGGCCAACACCTGCCCTAAGAATGTCCCTCTGCCACACCAATCATAGGAAATAAGCAGGATAACATCCCATAAGAGTCTTCTATAATTCGAGGCATTAGCAACAAACCAGTAAGACCTAAAATAAGTGGTTTATGGAGACCTGATATTGCTAGTATTATCTTTCCCAACTTAGGTTAGTCACCTCCCCTCGTGACTAGGAATTCCTTCTGCTCTTATCATAAATAAATGCTTTTATTTTCAGTGATAAAGTCTAGAATGAAGTTAGATGGTCCTCAGAACCTTCATAGTTAACAAAACACAGTATTAAATAATTCTGGTAATCCATAGTATGCAAATACTGTACAACTCTTTAAGTGTAGAGTTTGGGAACTGGGTTTTGAATTTTATAGTTCACAAAGCAAATACCAAAAATTACAGAATGATAAAGTACATAGTTTAAAATGTATTACAAAGAGAGGGGGTTTAAAAAAAAAGGTAACAATTAGGAGAGAGTTAAATGAGGATTCAACGTTCTTTTTTACCTTAAAAAAAAAAAAAGGCTCAATATCTTTTAGGGCAAGGAACAGATGTTTTCATCAAATTAAAAATCATTTGTAGGAAACCAAAAAGCAATCGTAAGTAATACGCAGGCTAAACACTTATGACAGGCTGTTATGTCAATAAAAATATTTTAGTCAAATCTGTTAAAATATCAGTGTTTTTTTTAAATTACATTGTGATGTACTAGGACCATTTCAACCAGGCATCTCTAGTAATAAATTAGATTGAACCATAAGAGATTTTTCCAGATGGTTCAATCTAATATTTTTACATTTAAACATTATAACATTTAAAAAGTTAATCATAGAAACTCTGAATTCCAAAAACAAAACCGAAGATTTAGAATTCATGATTAGAAAAAGGGGACATGGAGTTATTTTGGTAAAATCTAGGTGATTAGCTGAGAATTAATGAAAATATACACATTAAGTGAAACTACAACCAAATACCTACAATGTAGTCTCTAATTAAAAGAAATAATAAAGATATTAACATCACCAAAGAAACTATACAACTCTAGAAATAGGATTCTGGTTGAAATTTCAAAAACAGTAATTTTCTGTTAGTCATTATCTGCTTGAAACCATGGAACAAACAAAACAATGAAAACTTTTAATTTTTAAGAGATGTCAATTACTCATAGGACTGTATTTTTCAAATACTTACTGATCTTCTTTTGTTCTGAAGGCAATTCTCTACATTTTATTCCTTAGTACAACTTCACCTAAGACCATGTTGTAAATGTAATAAGCTTGAAGCTTTTAGGCAAAATACTAGCAAGCTTTCATTATGAAATGGTAGTCTTTCCTTTCTTCTTCAGAAACTGACCATTATGCTTAGCTTTAAAATGTCCATTTAAGATAATATCTCATTCTGCAAACCTTACTGGGCAAGGTGGCTATCCACTTGGCGGGGGAGAGGTAGACGGCAGGACACTGCCATTTACTTACCTTGAAATGGTGCAGGTGAAGACTGAGCCATGTGTATATGCTCCTCATTGATCAAATAAATTGGCTGGTGTTGGGCAATCTCCACACTTGTGCATACATTACTTTCCCCATGAAGAAAGAATGTGAATGCACAGGACAAATGCTCACTAAAAAAGAAACAATGAGAAATTCAACTCTACATTTTGGTAGGAAATGAGTGCTTAGGCACAGGAATTATATATGGGATACAGCTTTACTTTATCAATCACCCAGCGAAGCTTGCCTCTGATGATATTAATAGCATAAACTCCCAACTGATTTGATCAAATAATATAACAATAACTTGCTGACAAACTAAATTAAAGATACTAGATAGTTATGCCGCACTGTGAAATTTAGAAAGCTATTGTGCAGATTGCCTCCAGTTTCACTTGCATAAAGTCTCCTATGCTAACTATAAACACTCCTAGGACAGAAAAAGAATCATAACATTTTTCTACCTTCTCATGCACTAGTATCTGAAATGATTTTTAATGGATTTTGGGACAAAGATTAAATAGTTTTGCTTATGTTTGGTATGACGTAACAGTAACATCAAATTTACAAGCTTACAACACTAAACATGGTTAAAATTGTTCATCTAAAAATAGCAATTAAGGACACAGTTGTATATAAGTTCCCAATATACAACTGCTAAGGTAATACAAGTCTCTAAAGGGGCTGGTAATATTAAATTTTTACAATTTACTTCTGATCACAAAATTTTATTAAAGCATTCCACTTCTCCATTTTCCACACAGTTAACTAAAATTGGTAAAAATGATGTGTCTTGGAGAAAAATAATTTCAAAATTACTACAGAAGCACATTCTTTCAAAGTTGTTAACTTTGGCCCTACGCCAGTGATAATATCTCCATTTCTCAAGACAGCTCATAAGAATACTTGCCTGATGAACCAAAATCACTGTAGGCCAGGCAACTACCATTTAAAAAAATCATCTCTAAGACATGCTTCTTGGGTGCCTGGGTGGCTCAGTTGGTTAAGCGACTGCCTTCGGCTCAGGTCATGATCCTGGAGTCCTGGGATCGAGTCCCACATCGGGCTCCCTGCTCAGCAGGGAGTCTGCTTCTCCCTCTGACCCTCTTCCCTCTCGTGCTCTCTAACTCTCATTCTCTCTCTCAAATAAATAAATAAAATCTTTAAAAAAAAAAAAAAGACATGCTTCTTCTCAAAATTTCTCTAAAATATTATAAATTGCATTTCGAGTACTACTAAAAACATTAAATTCTGCTTAGATATAAAATTATAATGCTTTAAGGAAAAAGTGAACTAAAAATGATGAAACTTTCACTCTATCACACAGGGAAGCATCTATATTCTTCCTTGACAAATATGTTGAGATAATCTGAGAAAATGGTGTGTTTTACTAGAATATGAGGTTTCAATGATAGAAACACCTATCTTGATATTTAGCACAACAGAGTAAACAAGATAGTAACTTAAATTTTTTAAGAATTTTGAAAAATTTAAACATCCCCTTGACACCATACTTCTAAGTTTTAAGTTCACAAGGTGGAAATGACACCTACAATTTAAATGTATACAGGTATAAGACAGTATCAACTAAAAAAATGCATGGTCCTTTATTCATTAGAAACATATCAACCTCAACACACAACATTATGTCTGGCACATAAGAGAACCAAAATATAGATTTACTGATTACATACTGGTTAATTTTCCATCTATGAACTTCAGTGGAGGAGTTTGAGCTGACTTATCCCTATCATGCTTATTGTCCTGTATAGTCAATAGCATATTTATAAGAAAACTGGTTAGAGTTACAGGTATTGAGTGTAACACAGAGTATCTATTCCACTGATTCCCAACTGTGCAAGAGAAGAAATGCAACCAACATTTATCTATCAATTAGTAAATGCAAGGAAGGTGCAAGGGGCCTAAAGTGATAAATAAAACATCATCCTTGCCCTCAAGGAGCATATGTATAAGCTAACAAAAGACTGATATGAATGCGTATCAATAAAATAAAGCCAGACACTAATACAGAAATAGAAATAAAAAGAAAATACCATAGGAAGGCTAAGATGTACTGATTTTTTCAAATTGCAAGATCCAAGTGCTTCAGGAAAACAGGAACAAATGAAAATAGGATTTCAGCAGCAGAGAGAAAGGAAAAAGTAAGAGAGAGGGCATGAGGCTAGGGCAGATGTTGTTAAGAACAGCATGTAGTTTGGAAATTCCAAAAGGGGGAAAGATGTGACATGATGGGAAAAGTTTCAAAAAGAAGTCAGGGGTCACACCCTGAGACAAGTGCTAAGTTACTTCACCTTTCTGATCATAATTTCCTCATATGTAAAATAAACGATGAGTACAAATTGCTGGGCCCTCATTTCTGATTCAGGAGGTCCAGCATGGGCCCCAAGAACCTGCATTTGTTACTGCTGCTGTTACTCCCAGCCCAAGGACCATACTTTGGGAACCACTAAACTTGATGATATTTATATTCCTTTCCAGCTATACAATTCTGTTTTTTTCTAAGATTATGTGACAATGACTTTGGAAAGTAGAATTCCCCTTTGACCTAGCAACACCACTGCTAAGACTTTATCCCATAGATAAAACTATTATACAGTCATTGACTACAGCATTGTTTGTAATAGTTAAATACCGAAAACAGCAAAAATGTCCATCAGTAAAGAACTCGTTAACTAAACTATGTTTTATGATTCATCCCTATAAAGTAATACGGTGCAACCACTTAAAAGAAAATGATCACACTGACATGCAGAAACCTCCAACATAAAGTCATAAATTTGAGGAAAAAAAACAAGGTACAAAACCAGTGTGAATACTATACTCCCACTTGTATAAAATGGGAAGGGGGAGAAATATATGCACACACAATTTGCTTACACTGGCATAAAATTTCTCTGCAAGGATACATTTTAAAAACCTAATAATCCTATTTACCTTTAGGGAATGACACGGCATGACTGGGGGAGAAAGAGAATTCACAATTCATATCCTTTTTGCTTTTGAATGTGTGGCCATATGTCACACAGAGAGTAATGGAGGCAAGGTCTGAAGGAAGCCCCTGACTCCAATCCTTGTGCAGTGTGCTTGTTGGCCCAACTACAGGCGTGCACTAGAAGAATCCATGGTGTTTCATCTTGTCATACTTGGCTCTTAGTTGAAGCCTGCTGAGATCATCTTTGATTCTGATTCTGTTATCCAACGTACTGGCTATTTGATCAGCAAGCCATCAATATCTTTATATATGTCATGGCTAGAAATGGTGAAAAAGACTGCACTGAGAATAGAATCCTGTGTCATCTTATCAGATAGCTCCCAAATTACAAATTCACTAGGGTGCTGCCATCCATTCACTATTTCCTGTCTACAAAGGAAAATCTGAAAGATTATGTCAAATCCCTTGATAAAATGCAGATACATAACAAGTGGCTATATTTCTCTGATCTAGACACCTGCCTAAAAGTAAAATTCAGGTAGTCTGATACAAAACCCTCCTCATTTTACAGATAAAGAAATAGGACTAAAAAGTCTGGCTTGCCAATGAGGCACAAATGGAATGTGACTTGAAATTTAATGTTCTTTGTTCTAACTAGGTTATCTGTAAATGGGGATATTAATTTATATCCCTACCAACCTTTATATAGGTAAAAGGAGATCAGATAATGTGAATGAACACTGAAAACAAGGGACTCTACAAAACAATTACAGATACATTATGTTAGTGTTATTATTAAGAGTTAGGAGATAAAACTTATTACAAGCTCCAAACCCGTACTTGCTTCTTCGCACCTAAACCATTACTCACTCAATTTCATCTTTTTCATACACTCTCATCACGTGAAAATTGAAAAGGGCTTTAGAGATGATCAAGCTCAACGCCTTTCTAATTCAGGGAGAAGACTGTGCCCAAAGTCACACTAGTTCAGAGCACAGGTGGATGAGTGCATTCCCTACTTCTTAACATGGTGTTCACAGTACATTCATGACATTCTACCTTCAATCAATGCTACACTCACCCCCATAGAATATATTCACTCATCAGTGTGATCACACACTATGCAACTTACAACCATCCCTGCATCATTTATACTAACCCCCTAATGCTGTGGACCACAAGGTACTAACAAGTGAACACAGAGAACCAGCACTTCAGTCAAACTAAACTTGGAGCCTCACCCTGTTCTCTTAGGGCACCACCTCTTGACAAGTATTCCACCACCTTCTCAACTCCATTTATTCTCCACTCTTTATTCGGTAAAATCACGTCTGATTCAGGCAATTCTTTAACTTCTTTTATGCCGTAAGTACCTCTGCAGTCACATTCTCTCACCCTCCCCCACAGTCCTGGAGGACTATATATTTCCTTTTCTAGGTAAAGGTACCCCCATACTCAAATTCTTTCCCATTCACGAACAGTCTATTTCTTCCTGTTTACTTGCTCAGGCTCCTCAGCCATCAGAGACCTTCTCTTGACCACGTGACTCTTCTAGGGGTACCGCCTTATTTTACTCCACCTGTTCACTAATATCAAATAATCAACATGTAAGGAAATTGGTCAGTATAATAACAGTATTTATAGTCATACCAATAAATATGAAAAATAACTTTTGTGCTATAAAAGAAATCAGGTACTAGGAAAATAAGGGGTATGCTATTTTAGAAAGGGATGGGTCAGAGAAGAGCTTCTCTTAAGAAAAGTGGGAGCACTTAAACTGAGGCTTGCTTTGTTAAAACAGAGGGCCACGGTAAAGACCGTTCCAAGAAGAGACAATCACCTGTGCAAAGGAACGGAGTTAGCATTTGGCACTTTAAAAGAAACTTTATAAAGAGGCACTGTGGCTGCATCATTGGGAAAATGAAAAAGACTAGAATTTGGAAAGACTGGTTTATTTGTTCATTCTCTAAACAAAAAGATACCTCAAAGTAGCTGAAACAAGTAAAACCACCTATATATGTTTACAAAAGGCATACAAAATAAAACCACCCCAAAAGAATGAAAATGATATGCCAGGTGAATCCAAATTAAAATAAAGCTAGTATAGAAATAACAATAAACAAAACAATAAAATATTTTTAAAACTTGGGTTCATCATTATATTATAATAAACAGAGGTAGAAATTTAAACAATCTTGAATGTGTATGTACACAGCCATATGCTATGCCACAGAACTTAAAAATATGAAAAGAAAAAAAACTGGTAGAAGAAACTGACAAATTTGCAATTAACAGATTTCAACATACTCTCCTCAGTATTTAATAAAATAAGCAAATTATTAAGAAAACAAAACTAACAAAAAAAACCAGCAATAACAAAAATATGTAAAATTGAGTATATATGCTGGCTTTCCAGAAATAAAATCTATTCTTTTTCCAAGAACACATTTAAGAAGTACAAAAATGGACTAGGTACTAGGACACAAATAAGTCCTAAATTTCAAAGATCTGATACCACACAGACTATATGGCTTCTCTAATCACAGTGCAATTTATTTAGAAATCAACAGTTTAAAAGAAGAAAAAGGTTAAAATAAAATCCCTTTGTCTGGAAACTTAAACATGCACTCTCTAAATAAATCACAGGTTACAAAGGAAATCACAATGGAAATCACGAAATATTTAAAACTGAATGACAATGAAAATAATACATGTCAAAATCTGCAAGAAACAGTGCTTACAGAGTAATTTATATCCTTATATGCCTATAAGAAAATCTTAAAATGAGATAAGCATTCAAATCAAGAAGTTGGGGAGCGGGGCAGGCGGGGCCAAAAAACTCGATGAAAACAGAAAAATGAAAATAATGACAAAAACACTTTAATAAAATAGGGGAACAAAAGAAGAACAATAGAAAGGATTAACAAAATCCACACTTGTTCTTTGAGCAAACTAAAGTGAGGACAAACCACTAGGGTGACTGATTTGGGGAAGGCAAGTAGGGAACATGCCTGTGCAAGGGAGGGAGTGGCACAAATGAACAATTCTGGGAACCCAAAAGAGGAAGTAACCACAGATAAAGTAGGAATGTTTTAATGATGAAAATACTTTTATGTAACTTTAGGCCAAATAAATCTCAAACACATGAAATGAATAATTTTCTATGAAAATAGAAGATTTAGAAAATATTTTGAAAAGAATAATTAAGAAATACGCCCACCCAATTCAACATCAGCTTAGAAGGTTTTATAAAACTTTCAAGGAACAATCAGTCTCTCTATTCAAACTGTTTCAACAAATGATAAATAGGAGAAATCCTCCCAAATCTTTCCTTTAGACCTGTACAGCTTTGACAGTAAAACCGGATATAATTAGTTACAAAAAGAGAAAGTCACATCTAACAATTTCACTCACAAACAAAGACACAAAACTACTAAATTAAATAATAATAAATTAAGAAGTGATCCTGAGATCTACAACACAACCAAGTGGGGTTTATGTTGAAATAAAATAATGGATTAATATCAGCAAGTCTATTAATGTAATACAGTACATTAACAGATGAAGGAGAAAAATCCAAGAATCCATCTCACCACACAGAGGGAAAAAAAAGCATATATTAAAACAAAAAAAATCCAAGAATTGTTATTTAAAAAATAAACTCTTAACAAACTGGGAGCTGAAAGGAACTATCTAACTTAAACAGATAAGGCAATTACCTTGCTTAATGTTAAAACTTTAGAAGGATACTCTATTAAAAACCCAAGACAAGGATATCTCCTCTTAATACACAACAGTGTCCTAGATGCCCAAGTCAGCGTAATGAGATAAAGAGGTAAAAAATCGAAAAGGAAGAGGTAACACTATTTTTATTTGCAGATGACATAATTCTCTCAGATTTTTTCAATGTAAACAGATAGACTAATAGAAGTAACAACAGAGTTCTTAAGGTTGGTAGACACAAAATCAGCAAAAGCTGTGTTCCCACATGCCATTTACAAAATATAATGGGAAAAAAAATACCCCATTAGCGACAGCAATGAAAACCAAAAGGTACTAGGAAAATAAATTAATAAAAGATAGGCTTCTATGGAGAAATTTACAGAACATTCGATTTGAAAAATATAGAAGATATAAACTCTTTTAAAAGACAGATCATATTCCTAGATACCATTATCATAACAATTACAATTCTCCCTAAGTTGATGTATAAATTCAATGCAATTCCAACCAATATCCCGTAAGTTTTGGACAAGCTGATTCTACAATTTACATAGAAGAATAAAGGGTCAAGAATAGCCAATACTATTTTGAAAACAAACAAAGCAACAGACTTAACTTACCAGTATCCATATTTATTACTAAACCACAGTAATAACAACAGGGTAGTAATGACTCAAGAACAAAGACCAATGAAATGGAACAGGGAACACAGAACCCATCCTCCAATGGCTCCCTGACTCACAAAGTGTAAAGCCAAGAATGCAATAAATTTCAACACCCAGCCTCAGTTACGTTTCTTACCAAACTGCCTATTGCTCTGTTTCACTCTCTCTCTCCATTCCAGCCTTCCTGCTGTTCCTCAAACAAGCCAATCACAATTCCTCCTCTGGCCCATTGAACATTGACTGCTCCCCTGCCTGGAACTCTCTTCCTCTCTTCCTCCCAGCTATCCATAGGGCTCTCTCCCTCACTTCCTACAAGTTTTGCTTAAATACCATCTCCCAATGCAAGCTGGTGCAGCCACTCTGGAAAACAGTATGGAGGTTCCTCAAAAAGTTAAAAATAGAGCTACCCTACGGCCCAGCAATTACACTACTGGGTATTTACCCCAAAGATACAAATGCAGTGATCCAAAGGGACACACGCACCCCAATGTTTATAGCAGCACTGTCCACAACAGCCAAACTATGGAAAGAGCCTAGATGTCCATTGACAGATGAATGGATAAAGATGTGGTGTATATACACAATGGAATATTATGCAGCCATCAGAAAATGAAATCTTGCCATTTGCAATGACGTGCATGAAACCAGAGGGTATTATGCTAAGCTAAATAAGTCAATCAGAGAAAGACAAGTATCATATGATCTCACTGATATGAGGAATTTGAGAAACAAGACAGAGGATCATAGGGGAAGGGAGAGAAAAATGAAACAAGGTGAAACCAGAGAGGGAGACAAACGGTAAAGACTCTTAATCTCAGGAAACAAAGTGAGGGTTGCTGGAGTGGAGAGGGGTGGGAGGGATCGGGTGGCTGGGTGATGGGCGTTGGTGAGCACTGTGAATTGTGTAAGACTGATGAATCACAGACCTGTACCCCTGAAACAAGTAATACATATGTTAATAAAAATAAATAAACAAATACCATCTCCCAGCAAGGCTTATCCTCACCATAGAATTTAAAGGTATACAACTCACCATGACGCTCTTCCCCCATCCCCCGACAGCACTCACCACCACCTTGTAATGTTATCTCTGGTACACCGATCACAGTGCTCAGAGGTGCTATGGAGCTAAAAACAGTCTTGTAAACTAACTGTAAGGCTCCCTCTACATTATATTCTCTCTATAGACATCAGGAAGGAAATGAGATATAGGGGCAGCCAGGGATGGAAGGAGGAAGGAAGAGAGGAAAAAAGTAAAAGAGGGATGGGAAGAAATAGGAGAGAGAGAGAGACAGAAAGGAGGAAAAAAGGAGAAGAGAAGGGGGGAGAAGGAAAAAGGCGGGGGGCGGAGAAGGCCATGGGATAGGAGGAGGAGTTTCTGGAGACTACATGGCAGTGTGTGTGTTTATTATGTAACTTCGTCTCAGAGGTTTGACTGAGTTTTCTTTTTAAAAATCACATCCAAGATTATAATTACGCCATTGGAAAACGTTCGTATTATAGATTTCATAGGGGTTTGCTCTATAGCGTTAGCATTCACCACTAGTTTTATTTAAAAAAATCAACAGGTAAGAATTTTGAATAAAAATAAAATAAATGCTAATTATTTTATGACTAATAAACTGGGTTTGTATTGTGTGCAAATTATTCACAAGAATGCCATTTTAAGTGCCCTAGATAATACTACTGATGAGATAAACCTACACAGCAACTTATTAAACTATTTTCAAAATAAGATATTAATTCTTACTTCAAATATATAACATGATTTATAGAAGCTAATTCAAGCTTAAAATCCTTCCAAGCTCCCTCCCCCTCCTTTCTTCTCTCGCCTTCTCCTCTTCCCTCTTTGCTCCTCTTCTTTCTCCCTTCCTCTCTCCCTCCCTTTCTCTCTCCCTCCATCCCTCCCCAGGCTTCTAGTTTTCTTTCTCTCTCTCCCTTTCTTTTCTCCCTCCCTCCCTCTCCATCTCTCCCGGGGTGTTTTACTGATTTTCACCTATGCTACAAGTAGATCTCCAAATCTTCACCAGATGTTTTTAACTCTTTATTCTAAGTTTCAAAGACCTATTTTTTTCAGAATTAAACTAAGAGAAAAACCATCAAAATACCTTGTTTTCAAAGTAACCGCTGGGTAAAGGTGGCAATGTCAGTCTGTGAGCCGTCAATGCAATGGACTCCGACCTTACCTTGGAGCTTCCCTAGATATCAGAGTTTTAGGCCACATAATTATATTTCCCTAAACTAGGAATCATGAGAATATGTTTCATCCATATATATATATCCATATATAATCCATATACATGGAAACTATGTTGGAGAAATCTCTTCTACTGCTTAAGTGTTGAATAGCTAAACATAACATATAGAGATTCCCTCCTGGTGATCAGTGCAAGGAAAGCATTAAAAAGAAAATGTTCCGTGTTAGCCCTGGTATACGCTCACTCCATGAGCCACCCCTCTTAGCCTCAACCAACCAGTCTGCTTCAGGACCGGACGCTTCTTACTGCCTATGTTATGCTGCTTCATATGTCGATGTTTTTGCTCATGCTTTTTTCTTTTGTCTAGAATAAACTTCCCCTATCGTTCATCCAACTCCTACTCATCTTTTCCAAGAAATCATCTCTGAAGTCCCAGAACAGGCTAAATGCCCCCATATGCCTTTGTGTGTATCTCGAAGCACTTTTATATTCATACCTTTTATATCTAGTCCATTTGACTCAATTTTGTGAGGGCAGAAATCACATTTTATCTATCATTTCGGACCCCAGGACTTAGCATGGAATGTGGCATGGGCAGATGCCACATTAATGCTTCACTGAGTTTGCGATACTTTACTATCTTTCCTCTAAAACTTTCTGGCATTTTACTAGGATACTCAAGAAATAAGCCTGAAATTCTCAGTCATGAGACAGGGAAGACAGGAGTATAAAGCTGTGTTATTTCAGCCTAAAATACATTAGGTGATACCTACCCATAGCCTTGAGAATTTCTGATGATCTTTCTTTTTTTTTTAAAGATTTTATTTATTTATTTGACAGAGAGACACAGCAAAAGAGGGAGCACAAGCAGGGGGAGTGGGAGAGGGAGAAGGAGGCTTCCTGCGGACCAGGGAGCCCGATGTGGGGCTCGATCCCAGGACCCTGGGATCATGACCTGAGCCGAAGGCAGACGCCCAACAACTGAGCTACCCTACCCAGGTGCCCCTTTGATGATCTTTCTAACCATTCTATGGGGGGTGGGGAGGGCAGGCTGCTCTGGGCATATCACTAACAGCTGAGGAGTATAATATAGTGTGACCCTCTTTGGAACCCAAGGCAGTTTATATTCTCTGGGCTGGAAAAGAGACTAGACATATAGGTCAATAGGATATTCTCTTCCGTTAAATGCCACTGAAGAATTCTGTTCCTTTATTATCCATCCTAAGTAGTATGGCCAAATCAATCCTCCTAAAACACATTTGTAATAAAAATCAATACTACTCAATCCCGTGTCATAGTCCCCCACTGCCCAGAGGAAAAATCTAAACCCCTCTGCCATCTGTCCGGACCTTCCTTATTCTGCTGGAACCCATTTTTTCTTTTTAAGTAGTATTTAAAACGCTGTTTCTAGGTACAAACTCTCAATGACAGCCAGTTTGGAACAGTTAATGCTTTGTGCATATCCCACATACATTCCTTTAACTCCACGTAATTTCCCACACCTTCATTCTCCTTAAATCCCAGCTTTTCAAGTCCAACACCACTTCTACTTTCTCTATAGAGCCTTCCCATATTAGCTCTTTCCATAGAGACCTCTTTCTTCCCTGCTACCAAGAGTACTTACCTTGTTTGTTACCCATGCTATCAGAAAAACTCATTTAATCAACAAACATTTACTAAGCACATCTATCCATCTTGTGTAAGACACTCTGCTAGATATAAGGATATGGAAATAAACAAGACCAGAATCAGCTCTTAGGTATATTATAGTTTCCTGAGCAAAGTACCTAAAAACTTTAGAAGGAGCAAAAATACTAATATAAAACTATTGTACTGGCTTGCATAGCAAGATCCCAAAGATGTTTAAAGGTATAGCAATATGAAGATGGAGAAGTTCTGGTAGGACACCTCAGTCAAAATTATATACTTTAATATTAAATCTTAAAAAAAAAAACCTCATCATATAATTATCTTATATGGCTTTGTACCCTATGCAATCTTTTCTTTTAAAGATTATTTATTTATTTGCGAGAGAGAGAGATGGTGAGAGAGAGCACCTGCGGGGAGGAGAGGGAGAAGCAGGCTCCGCACTGAGCAGGGAGCCCGATGCAGGGCTTGATCCCAGGACACTGGGATCATGACCTGAGCCAAAGGTAGACATTTAACCAACTGAGCTCCCCAGGCGCCCCTGTACCCTATGCAATCTTAAAGAATTATCAGCTTATAAAAGAATGACATGAAGCTCTGGGAATAAGGGGAGGTCTAGGAAAAAAAAAAGTATTCCTACTATTTATAAAATATCATATATTCCATCTTACTGTTGTAATTGGATAAAATTCTCTATTCTCAGAGATCCAATAAGTAAAACTGAAACTACACTCCAATAAGAAAAGCAACTTGGTTGCATTCTATTTTTCCAACACCATCTCTCGCTACATTAGTTTGTATGTCCAAGGCTTCCATCACCTCACTCGTTTCCTTCAGAGGATCTGTCATAATTTGCTGTTATTTGTTTTGATGGTCCCCTCCCACTGTAATGAAAGCTCCCTAACCCCTCTGTATTCTAGTCACCTAGCACAGCTCATAACACAAAATACTTATAGTCACTGAATGCAGTTTTAGTCATAACCAAAGACTAAATTACTTTTCTTCAGAAAGTTCCATCTTGAGAGAACCAGAACAGCTGATACACACAGTGAATATTTTTAAAGTGGGAGGATGTTTAATTATTAATAGAAGGCAATAGTATGTAATTTCCAGTGATAGGGGAAAAGGCGACTTTTAAAACTGTTTACTCAGGAAACACAAAGGACTGGTGGGGGGTGCACCTCTGTAGTTGGGAAAGGACCTGCATAAATGCAAAAAAAGGAAGGACTAGTATTCCAGATCATTTTATTCTCTTACAATATTCTAAATCTTAAAAAAAAAAAAAACCAAAAGATTTTTTTACTTCTTACACTGAATTTTCAGAATGCAAGTATTACATGTGCTTTCAAAATGCATTATGAATATTAATAAACTCCTGTTCTTTTCATGGTGTAAAAGTGTTCTGATAACAGATTCACAATGCAGAATGCATTTAGATAATTTTATCTAAATGCTTTCTGTGTTATGAACTTATCTTAAAAATTTCCAAGCTGTCATTAACCAAATCTCTTGTCAGAGTAATTTGCCTCACTCTATAGATCCTCATTTGGGAATATTTTGCTAATGTTATTTTATCATTTCCTTTCCTTAAAAATATACTGTTTACTTTGGCAGCTTTCACAAAGACTATGTGGAGATTCTTTGCTCACTAGCATAGTGGCATAGTGACCTTTCTCTTATTGGGCAAGTCTTAACTTTCCTCCTTTTTAAAAGAGGGCAGCAAAGGGGCGCATGGGTGGCTCAGTTGGTTAGGCGACTACCTTCGGCTCAGGTCATGATCCTGGAGTCCAGGGATCAAGTCCCGCATCAGGCTCCCTGCTCAGCGGGGGAGTCTGCTTCTCCCTCTGATCCTCCCTCCTCTCATGCTCTCTCTCTCTCTCATTCTCTCTCTCAAGTAAATAAATAAAATCTTTAAAAAAAATAAAATAAAAAAATAAGAGGGCAGCATTATAATATTCAAATAACAAGACAATTAAATTATTTCATAACACTCTGAGATGCTTTCACTATTTCATATATCTTCCCTTTAGATTATAAGTTAAACCTGATACAAAGGCAATGAAAATGTCCTGGAAAGTTAATGGCACGTAATTTTTTTTTAAATGAGAGCGAGCACTTGCATTGTAACTGTCAAATTACCATTACAATTTTATGAAATCACCCTTCTAAGAAAAAGAGTTACCAAGTAAATCATTATAATACAAAATTGCCTCAGTGAACAATTTTCCTTCATTGTATACTAGTAAGTATATATTTACACACACACAAAATTAAATTAGCAAGCTCTGTGACTTCTCCTTTCTACCCTTCCATCCTCAAAGCTAAGTTGTTCACTGGCAGTAAATTTGGCACTGGTGCAGCGCATTAATTCCTGCGGATCACAAGGGTACCATTCCTGGCACTGTAGTGGTAACAAACCAGCAGCACATCTTACATTAATGCAAAACAGTGCCCAATTGGCCTAAAGGACTTAGTGTTTCTCCCTGGGTGCCTCACTTGCTAGAAGCAAGTGACAGTGCAGAGGCCATAATTCCCTATATATCCTTGATCCAACGGCTAGAAAGCTTGAGGGCTTCCATCCTTATGATACAAACTGTGTAAGGTAATTTTCAAGATGCCAAAATAGACATATGAGCTGCTCTAGTCAGTGATATGTGCTTGAAAATCAAGAAGCCGACATATAAAAAATTTGAGAAGGCTTATGAAAGTCATTTTATTAAAATCTCTCTTGAGGTTACTAAACTAGGCCAGATCATCCAGTTGCAGTCTCCGGACAGCCCTTTGAAAATTCAATGGGAACTGGCCTGGCAGAGAATACAGATTAAAGTGACATTTATATTAGGTAACTCATAACCACCAAAGTACTTTAATTGCTCACTTTAAGACATGCTTGGTTCCTTTTATCCATTTTTTGGTTGCTTTAAAAGATAGTAACAAAGTTTATGTTGGGGGGGTAGAGCAATGAGGGGGGTAATGGAGAGCCACCAAAATTTTTCTACCATTTTTTCATTAAATACTGTGAAAGTACTATATATTGCTAAGAACAATAAAGGATCAACTGATACTAACATAGCTAAGGCTTTCTTTTCTCTTTTTTAAGATTTTATTTTTAAGTAATCTCTACACTCAACATGGGGCTCGAACTCACAACCCTGAGACCAAAAGTCACATGCTCTGTCAAACTGAGCCAGCTAGATGCCCTGCTAAAACTTTCTATATCCTTTTGCCTGTCTGCCTGAGGGCATACACTAGCCTTTCTCTCTTCCTCCTTATTCCTAAAAGGAAATCCTCCCAAACTACAAAATGCACTTGTATAGTACACATCTTAAAATCATCAATGTTTACTTGTATTTTACACAAGCACCTAACCACTGCGACAGATTCGGCCACCTGAGGAGGAGCCGAAGCTGTGGTGATGGAGTGACTGCCAGCTTAAATGACACGTAGCTCCAGAGTTTTTGATTTTTTGACACCTACCTAAATCCCCCATACCCAGCTCGCAATGGGAGCCATGACCTGCCCAAAAAAGTGTAAAGCAGACAGGAATTACAGTATGTTGCCATTCATCAGGTGAGCAACAGCAAGTAAGGCTTGGTCAAACATGCAACACACCCTCCAAATCTGTTAACAAATACCGGTGCTAGGTATGTAGTCTGTTTGCTTTCACAGAGTATTTCTCCATACTCCACTAATGTACTTTACTTTCCATCATGCCTGAGCATCAACCCTTATTAGTTTTTCCGGTCTCAGTATATTTATTATATGTAAACTACTTTAAATACTTCTAGAACACAATGAGGCAGGAAAAAGAAGGAAGAATCCATACTGAGATTCCCTTTTTCTCTCATACCCCAGGTCTATTTAAGGAACTAACAGTGCTATATTACAGTATGTATTTAATGAGAGCTGATATACAAATTGAACAGTACAACATCATAAAATTACCCAGTGTCCCTACTCACAGTAACAGTCCCAGTTATATTTTTAAAAGACAATGCCTACAATAAACAAAATGAAGGCGGGGGGGAATCTACCCTTTTATATTGTACTATTTCAGATCTAGCAGCCTATATTCAGCTCGGTGGGGCTTGGCAAGTTCTTTAAAGGCTTTCCAACATTTGGCATTAGCCTACCAGAGAGCAGAGCCTTTTATATTCGGCACTGTTGCAAAATGTCTCACTCACCAGTACTCAAAGGAGGTCACAGTTTTCCCAGCAAAGGGAAAATAAAATTGGAGCTGACACTCATTTGGTAGAATGCTGTTATCAGTGAGTATTTATCTTCCATACTCTTTCCCATACCACAGACCTACCCCAGAAAGCTGTTTTTCTTTTCTTTAATCAAAACACAGTGCAGCCTTTAATCATCAGCACTGCTTGTGATCCCAACCCCCTTATTCCTAACATAAGAAAAATAAATTTGACAGCTAAAACCAACAGAAAAATAAATGTGATTCTATACTTCTCTTATAGTCTATTTAAAATCATGAAGTCAAAGACAGCTACATGTTTTGCAATACGTTAAACAAATTCTGAATAGAATTAACTTTGATTCTTAACAATTAAAAACAATTTCTCCTAATGAGGTAAAATTCATGTGAGAGGATATAAAAGAAAAGAGGAGATACTGGAACTCACAGAGTTATCAGGGGTTGTAAACCTGAAAGATAGTATCTATTCAATATAAGAATGGCATTAAAGGGCATTAAAGAAATACAAGAAACATCACCTGAAGATGAAACACCTAAAAGTTGGTGCACAGCCCAGAGATAACCAATAAACACCCACTCTTCAAACTATTTTAATGTGCACAGTAGTTATGCAAACATTTAATGACAATCACATACAATCAGCATCTGATCACTGCCAAAAAAATATGACTATTTAAAATTATGAGTGTTAACCTTTTTTTTAAGAGCACCAATTTGCAATGGTTTAGAGGTAAGAAGACTCTGTCAGAGGATCTCCTTTCATTATCAAGAATCAGTAGTAGCTTAGGCAACTTTTACATGCTACCATGTTTTCAGTAAGCCACTATGTGAAGCATATCTTTTAATGACATTTCTCCGAACAACAAGAGACCAAAAAAAAAGGTTGTGGTGCTTTTTTAATTTTCATTTATTTTAGTGATAAAAGCTACACACACACACACACACACACACACACACATTCTCTATCACTTTCATTTGAAGTTTAATAAATTTAACTGAATCAAACTAACCCATTCATATTTTTTCCTTTCAAAACTTTTTTTAAGTAGAACTAAGTTTAGTAACAAAAATCATTGAAAATAATGAAGTTATAAAATACTATTTGAATCAAATTATCATCTGAATAAATACCAGTTTTTCCTAATTAGTAATCACACCTTCAAATCTGATTAATATCACAATTTGAAGCAATCACACGATCTTTCTTATATTAAATTCAGGGATTTCCACTTAAAATAAGTCTTCCCTCTCATAATGCTAACAAAGGTGGGGAAGAAATATGTTAAGTTACTGGTTTTCTCTTAATCAGGCCAGGGTCATTTACTCAAGAACAAGAGACTCCTTCAGATATACCACTTTTTCCCCAAATGACTCTGACCAAATCTTATTTAATAATTTTAAACATGTATCAAGACTGGAAACTACCCAAGCTCCCATCAATAGTAGGATGGACAAATAAATCAAGGTATATTTACACAACAGAATCCTATACAGCAATCAGAATCAATAACATACAACTACATACACTAACCTCAATGACTACACAAACAATGTTGAACAAGAGAAGACAAGCCAAAGAATACATACTGTATAACTCTATTTACATAAAATATAAAAACAAATTAAACTAAACTAAGCTGTTAGAATAGTGCTTATGCTTGGGACTTGAAAGAAGAATGAGAGAGGTCTTAAGAGTGCTGGTAACATTCTATTTCTTTTTCTTTTTCTTTTTTTTTTTTTTAAGATTCTATTTATTTATTTGACAGAGAGAGAAGTGAGAGAAGGAACACAAGCAGGGGGAGTGGCAGAGGGAGAAGCAGGCTTCCCTCAGAGCAGGGAGCCCGATGTAGGGCTCGATCCCAGAACCCTGGGATCATGACCTGAGCCCAAGGCAGACGCTTAATGACTGAGCCACCCAGGAGGCCAAAGGGTAACATTCTATTTCTTGACTGAGTGCACATTACAGAAATGTGCTCAATTTAGAAATACTTACTGAGTTATAAACACTATAACAAATTACATTTTATACTGTATATTATACTGCAATAGTTATACGTATGTGATCAAAAAAATAAAGCAAAGGGGCGCCTGGGTGGCTCAGTCAGGTGAGAGTCTGCCTTCAGCACAGGTCATGATCCCAGGACCCTGAGACTGAGTCCAACATTGGGCTCCCTGCTCAGCGGGGAGTCTGCTCCTCCCTCTCCCGTTATCTCTGCCCCTCCCCTGGCTTGTGTTCTCTCTCACTCACTCTCTCAGTAGATGAAATCTTAAAAAAAAAAAAAAAAGGCAAAATGTTAACATTTTGGATTGTACAGAATTTTAGGTTAAATCTGAGCTGCAAAAGCACCAGTATTTATCTTATAATCTGTGATAAACAGAATAATGGTTTCCCAAAGATGCTCCTGTCCTAATCCCCAGAACTGAGAATAGTTTATGCTACACGGCAAGGGAGAATTAAGGTTGCAGATGGATTACTGCTGCTAATCAACTGACCTTAAAACAAAGCGATTATCTTGGATTAGCAAGGGCCCAATATAATTACAAGTCTTTAAATGAGCAAGAGGGAGGCAGAAGGTCAGAGCTATAGGGTGTGAGAAAGATTCAAATAGCCACTGTTGGCTTTGAAAATAGAAAAGGGCCACAAACCAAGGGAAGCTGGAAAAGGCAAAGAGAGAGATTCTCCCCTAAAGTATCTAGAAAGGAGTATGAGCCTCCCAACATCATGATTTTAGCCTGGTGAGGCCCATTTCAGATGTTTGATGTCCAGAACTGAAAAGATAATAAATTTGTAAGATAATAAATCACCATCAACTCTGTGGTAATTTGTTTTGGCAGCAATAAAAAACTGATACATCATCCTCGTCTTTATTTTTTTAGAGTATTACATAATTTACACAAAATAGACATTTTAAGCAATACGTATATTTTAAAGAAAACACATAATAGGAAAACATGTTACAACACTAATGGTAGCCTGTTTATAAGTGCTAATATAAGGTACCAATCTCCTCCATATTTTTGGACATTATCTTATATCCTCCAATAACTGAAGCATACATTCATTATGGCTTATATCCACTTACTCAATACATACTTTCCATTTCCATCAATAGCAAAGTTAGTTCTCAAGTCTATTCACTCATGGAATCAAGACAATTATTTTAACAAAATCAATTTCTCAATTTTCCTGAAAAGAAAGTCTCATGAATTGAGTTTATCCTTTACCTCCTAAATTTAGTGAACAAAACATTAGTAAATGAATTTTTTTAAAGGGAAAGAAAGAGATCACTCTGTCCTAATTAAATAATACTTAAAAGCAAAACAATGAGGAAAAAATCAATTTGGGGACATCAGCAAATAGCCATATGACTTCTAACTTATCAGTTAACCTCATGAAAATCAGGCCATTCCAAAGTTAAGGAAGAGTCAAATGGTATTCTGCAAAAAATGTGCAGACTGGAATTTCTAAAATCAAATTTCTAAGGAAGGCTGTTGTAAAGATCAGCTTCACATACTCGTTTTAAATATGATATGTGAATAAACATTTATTACAACTGTTATTTCAAGAAAGCCCCGCCTTTTTTCCTAATGAAAGCTGCTTTAAGCAGCTAGGTGTAAGATTACACCCACAGAGAAGTGTAGCAAGAGGGAAACAAAGGATATGATGTCACATGACTTTTTATTATTATTAATCAATTACTTAAATGAAAGAACATCTAGCTGGTAGAAAATTTTTTCAAAAACATTTTTCAACAGAGGTAAACGCGGATGGAGTTAGCCTAAAATTCAACCACAGCTTATGTAAGTTTAGGACTTCCCAAAGAACTACTAGAGGGCGTTTTAACTGATAATAGGAGGCATCTAAATGTGGACTGGCAAAAGGAGATAAGGCAATCATAAGATATAAGAACAGAACCAGATGATGAGCATCTAGATCAGTGGTTGGAGATTAGAATCCCCATGGAAAGCTGCTTTTCAAATCGGACCAACCCATCTTCCTGAAAAACTACAGGTTTAGTGAAGAGCCACTATTACTAATGAACATTTGCCTGGTACATCAGATAGGCTGGGGCAGAAAATGCTAAAAATCACCAGTTAAGATCGAGGAAGCGAACAATCGACCCTGCTCCAGCTCTATGTTAAGCCAGGAGTGTTCAGTTTAATTTGGGATGCCACACTTAAAAAGGTTAGTAAGCAAACTGGAACACACTCAAAAGAAAATGACCAAAGAACTTAAAACCAGCCAACATGACAACAATTGAAGGAAGTAGAGATATTTAACCTAGAAATGAGACAACTTAAGGAAGAGACATAAATAATCTTTTCTGCACAAGCTACACTCAAGTACACCCTGCCAGGAAATCTGTTTTGCTCAGCATGGTGTTTTATAATCATTGTTGGGAGAGTATGTGCTACCCTCAATTGTGGCAAATATAATTTTGTATGTTGATCAAAATGTGGCAACACAATGGTCAATACTTCACGGCACACCAGAGAACTCAGGCATACTGACCAGGCACCACTGATATTAGGCACTACAAAAAAAATACACTTCAATTCAATGTAGACTTTCTATCCGGGTTGTTTAAAGAAAATATGGGCTGACAAGAAGAGTAATATGTTTGCTATCCATGAAGGTGTGGTGGAAGAATCTCAAGCATACTGAAAGGGGAAGGGGACAGAATGACCTTTTTTTTTTAAGATTTTATTTATTTATTTGACAGAGAGAGACAGCCAAAGAAGGAACACAAGCAGGGGGAGTGGGAGAGGGAGAAGCAGGCTTCCTGCGGAGCAGGGAGCCCAACGCGGGGCTCGATCCCAGGACCCTAGGATCATGACCTTAGCTGAAGGCAGACGCTTAACGACTGAGCCACCCAGGTGCCCCCAAGATGACCTTTAATAGTACCTTCACTCATGAGATTCTAACCATTCCGCATCTCAATTTCCAGATAAGCTGTACCTATTTAAAAATATCCCACATGGGCTGATTACTCAGAAGCAGATAGAATACTGAAAGGCAAAGTACATCAAATTATAAGGGAAAGATGTACTGAGACCGGGTGAAGAGAAGTATCTTGAAGACCCCATTCTGAAACTTGAAATGCATATTGCTAGTAAAACCACAAATGCATGAATTCTTAAATTAGTCCTCCAAATCAAACTCTTCTGCTCTCCCTTTATTACCAGGATTACTATTTGAAAGTAGAACTTATATGAAGACCTATTTATAAAGGCAGCGATATAACAGAGGTGAATAAACAGAAATTTATTCTCCCTAGAAAGAAAACATAAGGGTGATAGCCTTCAAAAGCAGCATCCTGTCAGCCTGAAGTATAAGCCTGTGAGTTGGAATGAAAAAAAATCAATACTGTTTGAATAGAAATACTTATAAAAAGAAGAAATCTTCCCTGGGTATGGTGCCATTACACTGTTTACCCTCAAGAACTGAAGTCTCAATTCAATTCTTCCAAGGATAAAAGGCTGCATTCATCCACTGTTAGCTGATGTTCATCCTGAACAATTTACTCACACAACGTAAACTTTTAAATTTCTTATTCAGTTACACTTAACTTCTGTGCCCGGGGTCATCACTGGTAAGAGTTCCTAGAAATATTTTTTCTCTGGTCTCCTTTGTCAGCTATTCTGGAAGAACTACCATCTTAAAACTCAATGGACAGGTCTATCCCTCTACCCGTTTAATCATTATAGGCTGAATCCCCTCTGCATCAATTAAGCACACAATAGCGTGCAGTACATAAAAACCACAATAAGCAATACAGAGAAAAGGATTAAAGCCATGAAAAATGTATTAATTTATTCTACGCAATGCACTTGTAATTCTTCCACTTTCAGTCAAGATCACAGTACAGTTTAATAGTCTGGTTCAGGGACCAATTAATCCTTTTATATTTAAATCAATCACTGACTCCTCTCCGAATAATTTAGCTTCTACATGCTGCCTCCCATTTGATGTCTTTAGGGAAAGAACACAGTGAACGCTATGTGGCACATTAATCATGTTTGGTAATAGAAAAAGAAATGCAGTATCAGAGAAATCTCATATGGAAAGTAGAACATGCTCTAAAGCATGTTAGCATAACCATTCTATGTGCCATCTTCTTCTTAATTAAAACAAGCAAGTTAAACCCAAAGCCAAGAGTGCACCCTTCATTTAGCTTTTCATAGTTTGTGTGCATGCACATATGTACTTATTTTGATGATGTATAAAATATATATCCAGGAATAAAACCACTATACAACCTCTTCCTCTCCACTGTTGTCAGATTCCTCTGTCCCATCCCAAACAACAGCAGGATGATTTGATGATGCCCAAACAGTGGGGGGGGGGGGTGAGTAACAGAACAGCGAATATTTTACTCAAATTGGCATGTGTTTGGCACCTTGCCACAAAGCTGTGTCCTTTTCCTTGAATGACTCTGAAGTCTAATGAATAGAGTTAATTCAGTGCAATAGTCAGGTGTCGTCTGAAGATTCTCACTGCTGCATGTCAAGCAGTTGTCCATGTTTTAAGAATATTTTCTCTAGGGGCGCCTGGGTGGCTTAGTCCTTAGGCATCTGCCTTCGGCTCAGCTCATGATCCCGGGGTCCTGGGATCGGGCTCCGCATCGGGCTCCCCTGCTCTGCTGGAAGCCTGCTTCTCCCTCTCCCACTCCCCCTGCTGTGTTCCCTCTCTCACTGTGTCTCTGTCAAATAAATAAGATCTTTAAAAAAAGAATATTTTCTCTAAACAAAGAGGTCAAGAAAACATTGAGAGTTCACATGACTAAGAGTGACAACACTGTACTAAATACTTCTCCTTACTTTGACCCACAGCGAAAGGAGGAGGTCCTCCTTTTTTTTCCTGGATCTTATTCACCACAAGAATAAGTCAACTTTGTATTCTAGTGGCCACACCACAGATTACAAATGCATGATTTAGCTTCAGAAATTTCAAAGCAAACATAAGCACTTTTCAAATAGTTACAAGTAAGTGTTTTTAAAAAATCTTAACCGGTTTACTTTATATGTAGATCCAGCACTGAAAAAAGCAGAGTCTGTATCTTGGCATAACTCGAATGCACTGCTGACTCAGGAGCTCTGCCAGTTCAAACAATTCCAAAGGGAGGAAAGCACACAGTGAATATTAACTCTGCGTTCACTTCACACCAACTAGACATATCAAATGGTAAAAGGTTAGGATCAGCTCTGTCATACTAGTGGGAAGAAGAATGAAAAAAGAGGCCATGCTTATAGGCAGTAATCCAAACTCAAGCGTGTACACCATCTAAAGACAGAAATTCAAAAAGTTGACTACATTCACTGTCATACTGAAGGAATATTTCTCTGGGTGTGTGAACTATAACAACCTTTGAGAATCTGGCTGACAACTATGACCATTAGGTGGGAAAATAGTGAGAGTTATTCCTCTGATACCCAGAAGAGTCATATCAGAGAAACATTTGGAAAGAAGTCTTTTGTCTGTTTTTAATCTCAGAATAGAACACCACTCATGAAGATTAAACAAGTGAATCAAGCTCATCATCAAAAATCTTGTCCATAGAATAAGAAGTCATGCCAGCTAACAAGCTACCATCAGCAGGGTATGTTTGCCTTGTGTTGATTTCATGGTGGGTAAGAAAAGTTTGTGTGGATTCATTCACTCTCCCCTATCTCATTTCCCTTTGCTAAGCAAGAACTGAAAGTGTCAACACAGAGACACAGAGTTGGTAAGAGACCCTACAGATCACTACAAAACTACAATACACACAAATAAATCCCAGCAGTTAAATTCAAGGGGGGGGGGACGGGAATTTCCTGTATGTGTTTGGGTAAAATGCACTCCGATATTTCAGTGACTGTACCTCTCAGATGGTGGATTCCAAGAGGGAAAATGCTACATGCTCTTTCTGGATTCAGTTTAGGATAGTGTTCAAAACAAGATCATAAAAAGCCTGACACTCTCCTTTTGAACACTTAGTGTAATCTTTCCTTTCCTTCTCGCTTGCTTTTCATCTAGCTGTCCCAGTTCTGGGCTCAGGTAGCACTGACTCCCCCTGGCTGAGACAACAAATGAAAGCCTTACCACATCCCTGAAGTGCTCCGCTCTCAGGCCCAGTGCTCATTTGAGCTCCTCTGGACAATCCCCTCCCACCATCCTGCAGCAGACACGGTACAGCTTCTGGACGAGGATCTCGGGTTCTAATTCTTTAGCAGTCCTGAGCTGATAGGCTCTGTCTTCCCATACTAGGTTGGGTGAGTTTGAGTAATTGCTCTTGTATCTATGGACAGTCAGTATTGAAATCTATGGGGTGACACAATATGTATCACAGCTTATTTGAAAAGGTTCACATAAAAGAGAAATGGTCTTCTATAAATCTCACATTTAGCATAATTTGATCAACATTAAGGCACCAGATTTTCAAATAAATAACCCAGTTAGCATTGTGATTACCAAACAGAATCCAATTTAGAGTTGCTATTATATCAGCAGCCATTTTTAGTTAGACAAGTTACAAGTAAAAAGAGAAACAAAGAATGTGAATGCAACGAAAAGTACAAAAAAAAAAAGTTTTAAACTAGCTTTTCAAATCACCAATAACAAGACATATTTTAAGTACATACTAGGTAATTAATAAAAATTAGGTAAATAAATGGTGACATTTCTAACAATATACAAAACCTATTCTGGAAAAAAGACTATTGCTTTAAAAGGAAAAACAGGTTTATACAGCATCTTACTTGTAAAGCCAATACTAAAATTCAGTTTTTTTATTCTCTATATATTCTTTAACATACTATGTCCAAATCAAAATATGACAGGCTGGCTTACGGTCACTCACACAAAGGAAAGAATTCTTGATCATCCTCTTATTTTCGAAAGTTGAATCTGTTAATTTTAAATAATCATTGTGAAAAAACAAAAGTAAACACAAATATGCTGAGTATCATGAAAGGTACTGGGATGCCCCTATACTGACCAATTAAAAAAAAAAAATCACACACACACAAAATAGTTAACGATGTGATGCAAAATCCAAAGCCAAATGGATATAATAATGCTACCTCCCAAAATAATAGCTGGAATGGCCGTTTAAAAGGAAACTGAATATTTAATGCCTTTATCTTATACTGTTATTTTCTTTGTTAAATGGAATGAAACACAACTCTAATAATACTTTATATATATTAGAGCATTTTAGCAATTAATATATATGTAGTAAAACATGGAAATATAAATAAACATCAATTCATAAGGGAAATTTTAATAGCAGAAATCAATACAGTGTTTTTCATTTCTACCTGTGTACAATTACTTTTTAAAAAAGAGAAAAAAGATAATTCCTTTCTTTACTCAATACCCAAGTAGGATATCTATCCAAATTAAGTACCTGACAAGGACATAAAGAATTAAGGACAAAAATATCAAGTTAGCCGTTTTATAGATTTATATGAGAATGTTACCGATAGCAAGAAAATACTATTGCTTTCACTTTGTTTGTATAAGTTTTCACTTCATTTGTTTTCCTTATGAACAAATCTGCACAGGTTAGCTATATGGTACAAGTGACGTGTTCTTGATAGTAAATATAATTTAAGGTAAAATAATGTTAGTGATTAAAAACACAAAATCGTAGAAAATAGGTTAAGATAATAAGGAAATAGGGACTGTTGATAAACACTATCTGGAGGATGTTCCCAAAGATATTCTCCACGGCCTCCTAGACAGACGGGGGCCTCTTACCAGCCCTCCTTGCCCCACTCCGCCCTTCCCCCAGCAAGGTCCTCCTGACTAAAGCCCCGTCCTCAATACCACTAGAACGTGTGTCCTTGCCCTTCTGTCTGTAAACCTGGACATTCTATTTGAAACACGAAAAGGTTAAGTTAGAGGCCAGTATTTTATTCCCTCTTGCGTTCTCTTTCAATAAGAAAATGGTAAGGGAAGCTTTCCTACAGCATTTACTGAATATGTGTTTTTATTCAGGTTAGTTTTTATTTGGTCTTATGAAAAACTTCCAGTTAGAGTTGTACCTGGTTAAAGATAAATGTTACATTTAATTGTTCCATTTAAAAACCCATTTACTATTGTCTAAACAACCTGAGAACAAAAATTTGGAAAAGAACAAATAAATCCATGACTATCCCTGGTCACAAAGGACAATGAAAGAGGCACTAGTCCCCACTCTGGGAACTGAGAGCCGGAAGAGTCGTGGTGTCAGCTGGTCAGAAGCATCTGTCCATCACAGTGGACTGAACCAGGGGTGGGAACCTAACCCACTCTGCCAATCAGAATTCCTTTCCTAGCATTTGAACCTGGATAGAAAGAGTGAGGTCTAATCTCTCCAGAGACCTTATCTATTAGAACCTGTAACCCTGAGATTTGCATCTGATCTTGTCAGGAAATGGGGGGGGGGGGGCGACGCGAGGGGGTATAATGAGGTATAGGGATAAGAGCAGTCAAAATATTAAAAGGTTTGGTGCAATATCTCAGAGTTTAGTGATAAAAATTTAGAACATGACAGTGAAAATGGAAAGGATATCCATTTTACAGGTAAACAAACCAAGAAGTGTAACTGGTAATACTATCTGGAAACATTCTTAATTGGTAATGTTTAAGAGACAAACTAATCTATGGATCAGAATAAAGTTTTGTCTTTTTAAATATCCAGAAAAACTTATTTTTCCATCTGAAAAAGCACAGAAAAGTGAGCTAAGTTATCCATATCTTGCAGTCATTTCTTATGCCTTTTAATGAGGTAGGGCAGTGTATCAAGTTAGACAGCCATTACTATTACTGATTTCTATTTTTTAAATCATTATGTCTTTTAATAGTTTTTTTAAAACTGAGGAGACACGATGATATTCTAGTATTCTTGCATTGTCTCTACTTAAACCTTGTTCCCAAGGAAACAGCTAACGACTCAATATCAGACCCTGCATAATTACTGACTACAAAGGAAGTATAGTACAATGAGACATTTGCTCTTTAGTAAAATGAAAATGACCCACTTGTTTTTTGCCTTAATATCAAACAAAGTCTCTGATTTTCATATAGAGACCAGCACTTTCTACTAGATATATGTTAACAAAAACAGGTTACATTACTTAACATGTTTTTGCCGGAGAAGGTTACTATTTTCAGTGGCATTCTATTCTAGATTAAAACAAAGACACAACTAAAACCACCTTTATTTTTAGGCACTTAGCGACTGCCTCTTTTGGAAGAGGCTCAGCTTTGAAGTCATTCCTGTTAAAGCATAAGAAGATAACTGCTCATACACCACCATGGATGAACATATTCCTCATGACCAAAAAGCCTAAAATTAAAATGAATTAGATTTTAAAATTTACATTGTATATTAACAAAAAAAGCACAAATCTTCTTGAATATACTACATAATACCTATATTAATAACAAATCTCCTTTTATTTACTTGTTTATTTTTAAGATTTTATTTACTTTTTTGAGAGAGAGACAGAGCACAAGCAGGAGGAGAGGCAGAAGCAGAGGGAGAAGCAGACTCGCTGCTGAGCAGCAGTCCCATATGGGACTCGATCCCAGGATCCCGGGATCATGACCTGAGCCGAAGGCAGACGCTCAACCAACTGAGCCACGCAGGCGCCCCTCTCCTACCTTTTTAAATCAGTCTTTTTTCTAGAGAAAGCACTTAAAGTATTGGCATAGCAAAACAAACAGTGATACATGAATCATTTGCAGAGTTAGGAAAGAGAAAACGAAATATGGAGAGCTCTTTTCCATAATCACTATCAAAACCTCTAATTTACACTTCTAAATAAATGCTTCCTGTTAAAGACTTACAAATATTCAAAGCAGGCAGTTTCAACTATACATGTAAAGTACTGGATCTAAAAATATAACATGCATGGACATTTTATTTTGCCCCAAATATTCAAACGATCAAGGAAGGGTGGCCAACTGAAAACAGCCTCATTTACCACCATATTTTATTTTATTTTTTTTTAAAGATTTTATTTATTTATTTGAGAGAGAGAGAATGAGAGAGAGAGAGCACAAGAGAGAAAGAGGGTCAGAGGGAGAAGCAGACTCCCTACTGAGCAGGGAGCCCGACGTGGGACTCGATCCCGGGACTCCAGGATCATGACCTGAGCCGAAGGCAGTCGCTTAACCAACTGAGCCACCCAGGCGCCCTACCACTATATTTTATAAACTAAAATAAACAGTGATTAAGAAAATACCTGGAGAATAAGATTCAAGAGCAGGGTTTTTCAAATGGTAAGGGTTAAAATCAGTTTAGTGGATTTCAATCAATATTTTTTAATTAAACAGAAATGTATAAAATAGAAGACAAAGAGATTTTCAGACTTGTTTTAAGAAAGAGGAGACATGAACACATGTATAGTGGGTTGCAATGTAAGATCCATTTCTTTGAATGCAGTCAGGAAAAAACTGAAAGTTCCTTGAAAGATCAAGTATTGTAGTAAACCTCAATTTAATATCCTGATAACATGAAGATTTTTTATTATATAGGCCTTTAAAAATGCTCTGTTAAAGCCCCAAACCATAATTTACAACTAGATTCTTCCAGGTATAACTTCATGAAAGTTAAAATTTTGACTCCTATATGACACAAGATTTGGCACAGCTTCCCTAATATTGGTACCTTAGCAGGCCAGGACAGTATACACATTTAGAAAATAATTGAGAATATGGGGTGCCTGGGTGGCTCAGTTTTAAGCGTCTGCCTTGGCTCAGGTCATGATCCCAGGGTCCTGGGATCAAGCCCCGCATCGGGATCCCTGCTCTGCGGGAAGCCTGCTTCTCCCACTCTCACTCCCCTGATTGTGTTCCCTCTCTCGCTGTGTCTCTGTCAAATAAATAAATAAAATCTTAAAAAAAAGAAAAAAGAAATGAGAATAGACACAGAATATGAAAACTGAAATGACACTTTTGCCAGAACTTTTATTAGACAAGTCTGCATGCTATAAAATTTCTCTGTGTACACATAGAACAGGCACCATCAATACTAAAGCTCTTTATAAACTAAATGTAGCTACTGAATGGGAAATTAAGAATGAATACTACTGAGACATTCTAATAACCAGTGGCAGGAAGCCAAGCCTGGCTAATACAAAAGCAGTAAAATTAACTAAAGACTTCTCCCTACGAATTAAAAGCACATCCTACTTAGAAGAAGATAGCAACTCTTTTTTTTTTATTAAAGTTATGCAAGTTCTATTTATAGATAATCCAGATTCACTTAAGTTTATAGTTCAAGAAATATACATTCTTCAAACTTAATAAAAACGTTCATTTTTCAAAAATTTAACAAAATACTTTTAAAATGTACATTGTACAAAACTGTATGCATAAATCACACATAACAATATCTAAATTAGGAAGCCAATGTTTTATAAAGTCAAACCCTAAGGAAATGGGTTGTTTGTAAATTCTTCTACAACACAAGCAATTCTGACAGAATTTAAATATAAAAGACTATTACATAACATTTTAACATCAAGAAACAGAAGACACATCCCTTAAAAAATTAAAAATAGAACTACCATATGATCCAGCTATTCCACTTCAGGGAATTTATCCAAAGAACATGAAAATGCTAATTCAAAAAGATATATGCACCCCTAAGTTCATTGCAACATTATTTACAATAGCCCAGATAAGGGAACAACTTAATTATCCATCCCTGGATGAATGGGTAAAGAAGATGTATATACAAATACACACACACACACACACACACACACACACACACACACACACACACACA
>NW_027397103.1:5750507-5788926 GCF_003265705.2 Callorhinus ursinus | reverse complement strand
ACACACACACACACACACACACACACACACACACACACACACACACAATGTAATACTAATAAGCCATAAAAAGGAAGAAAATCTTGCCATTTGTGGCAACATAGTTGGACCTTTATTTATGTTAAATAAAATAAATCAGATGGAAAAAGATAAACACTGTATGATTTCACTTATATGGGGAATCCAAAAAAACAAACCAAAAGCAAAATAAAACCTCAAAGAACAGACTGGTGGTTACTAGAAGGGAAGGAGATGAAGAGGCTCAATTGTATGGTGATGGATGCATAACCAGACTTATGATGGTGATCACTTTGTAGTGTATAGAAATACTGAATTATAATGTTGTACACCTGAAACATATAATGCTATATACCAATTTTACCTCAGTTAAAAGACATATTTTGCTAAGATAAAATAATAGAATGCAATTAATTAGTATTTCATTTAAGTAATTTTTAAAACCAGAAACACATTTTTACTCTCCCCATAATTCAACAGTCTGTACAGACTCTTTTAAAATCATACATGAAAAATTAATTCTAATTAGCCTAGACATTAACTCTGTCAGCAAGAAGAAAAAGTTGACTATAGGGTCATCTGCAAAGAGTAATGATAAATGGCAACCAATTATTTTAAACGAGATAGCTACTGAGAAGTCACACCAAATGACATGAGGACAAGGAATAAGGTGAACCATAACCACACTTTTAGCACATGCCAAAAACTTGAGTCAAATTCTAGCCTGACCCTCAATTTAACAGCAGTTATAACCAAACAACCAGTTTTCTGTTTTTAAAGTCCAAAATATATTATGTGCTTAGCTACCAAAAATATACTTCATAAAGCTAAGAAGCAGAGAGACAGCTTCTTGGGGTAAACGTCTTGCAGGATACCAAGAAGTCATTCGGGGGCAATGATTAGAATTCAAAGCTTTTGTTACCTCAAAGAGATGGCCTGATAGGGACAGGGAGACAGAAAAGTCAGACTATAAGGATGATAAAAGTCATTAGGAAATACAAAGGTTGGGAGGGAGTGTTAGGTCTTAGGAAGTGGGTCTTACTGGGTCAAAAACTCAATTTTGGATACCTAGAGGCCATCTGCTTTGTTCTGCAGTAGACAGAACCTAAAGGCATTAATTAATGGGAAAACTGCTCCAAGATTTTACTAAGCTATGCTGTAGAAATTAATTCTTCATCACCCACTGAGAAAAATGTCTTGGTGTCATTCTAAAAGGGTGTTAAATCAATTGTGATCTTTGTGGGAAAAAAGCTGGAAAGCATCATTCACTCTTAAATGTCAGCCAGTTAAGAACAAAAATCACTAATCATGTGTTGGACTCTGATTTGCATTTCACGGTTTTGACAAGTTAACCATTCTAATCTTGTTTTGCTTACACTACTATTACAACTCAAGTCTCCTAGACACACTTATAAACTTGGACAAAGGAGGGGTTAAACAGGGTATTGAGTACATAGAAGTTAACCAGCTATGAAAATTAATAAGGAAGAATTTACAAGAATAATTTATAAGTGAAAATTTGAGGTTTAAGGTATTTTGATTAATTGGGGATGTCAAATACATTTCAGTAAAACAATGGTCAATGTAATAGGTAATAAGGTAAGCCTCAGCATTACTATCTTGCAAAACCGCTGAAGAAGCCTGAGACATTTTCTAGAGAATAAACTATATAATCCATTATTCCATTTATTATGCAAATATCTATCCTTCTGAAAGATTTACAGAAAACATTTTCTCCATGTGTCAGGCACTATGTAAGAATCAAGAAACCCACAGTACTAATTTTAGAGTTTCTTATTAAAGAATAAAAATTCTCTTTTATTGAGTAACTTCTAAATTTTTGGAAAGATGTCACATAATTAGGGAGTTACCAGCATGAATAAAACATAATTTCTATCCTTAAGGAGCTTATATTCTAGGAGAAAATATAAAATATGGCTACAGGTAAGTATAAGAGAGGGTTTAAAGAAATATCAGAGGGAAAGCATAGGTTTCTATAAAATTTCAGAAGAGATGATTCTTGCTGTGAGAATCAAGAGGCTTTGTGGAGGACATAGGACTAAAGGTGAGCCTTGAAGGATTTTTAGGGAGAATAAAAGGTTAGGAAGGAAAACAGTGCAGGAAAGAAAATACCAATTAGCAGCTAACTAACATTTACTGAGTGCTTTCTTTGCTGGGCACTGAGTGCTTTACATATATTAATTCCTTAAATTCTCACAATAACTCTGAAGTAGGCATTATATTATTATCTCTACTTTGAAGTGATAAGAAAACAAAGATACAGAGAGTTGAAGTAACTTGCCCATGGTCACACAGTTTGTCAAGGGTAGAACCATGTTCCAAATTCAGATCAGGCTGAGGAAAGATCACTCTCAAAGTCCTGAACTTTATAACCTTAACTGAACTGACATGAAAAAGATACGTGTATTTTGGTAACTGCTGGCAAAAGGCTTTCACTAGCTCACTGAAGCGCTTTAAGCTCTTTTTCCGTTATAATGTTCATTACAGCTATGTTAGTACCTTGATTTTGATGATAATACAAACTCAGGGAGGGTCACAAGAGGCAAAGATAGAGCAGAGAAGCAAAGCCCATCTGTGGCCCACAAGTCCAGTGCTTCGTCACACCCACCTCTTGTTTTAAATTAGAATGGATGTTTACCAATTGTGTTCCATGAAGACCAAGGGTTTCTCAGAGATGTCCCCAGCCCCACTGTGTACCAGAGAAAGGTTTTCCATCCTCACCCTCCACCACATGTCAGCGCAAATGGCAATCAGCCACACGTTTCATTTAAAAAAACAGATTTCTACGACTAAAAGAAATTTTTTTAACTCTAATTTTCTCCCTCTGTCTGCCACTCTGCCTACTTGTGCTCGCTCTCTCTGTCAAATAAAATAAATAAATAAAAAACATTTTTATAATAATTTTTATAATCACAGCAAGAGAGGGAACACAAGCAGGGGGAGTGGGAGAGGGAGAAGCAGGCTTCCCGCTGAGCAGGGAGCCTGATGCGGGGCTCGATCCCAGGACCCCGGGATCACGACCCCAGCCAAAGGCAGACGCTTAACCGACTGAGCCACCCAGGCGCCCCTGGCTAAAAGAAATTTAATAACCATTTCACATACAAACCAAAAAAAGTCTTGGGTCTAGTTACCCTATCCTCATTTCCTGTTATTTTTTTCTGGTGCTCTCAACTGTAGTATCCAAATTCTACTCCAGACATGATCAAATCTCCTTCGTCATCTCAACAGTCTTTCCCTTGTTTAATGTGTGCAAAACCCTCAATAAAAACCAACCTATATTCATAATAAGATACAACCTAAGATGACAGCCAAACAACAGTGAAAACTCCCCAATATCACCCACCACTCTACCTGCATACCCTCTAAATATATGCTATTCAGACCTCTAAGACTGTGATGCTTCTAGGCATGTTGAGTACTTTTCATTTGTATATAGCTTTTTTTTAAGCTTAGCTTTCAAAAGTAATTAGAAATAGCTTTCACACTACCATTAATAACCAGACACATAAATCCATGATTCTGTCAACTTGAAACTCTTTTAAAGTAACACAATCATCAGTAAAAAGTTCATGAGCACCAAAATGGTTAAAACAACTAAAATAGGCAATTCCCAATGCTGACAAGGATGCAGAACAACAGAAACACTTCATACACCGCTGGTGGGAGTCTAAATCGCCACTTTGGAAAACTGATGGACAAGACCTATTAGAGCTGAACATGCGTCTACTACTCTTAAGACTCAATAATTCTACTCTTTGGTATATACCCAACAAAAAATAAGGACAAGAACGTTCTTAGCAGGATTATTCAGAGTAGCCCCAAACTGTAAACAAACAAATGTCAATCAATTATTTGTGGTATGTTCACACCACAGATTACACAGCAATAAGGATGAGCAAACTGCAGCTGAATATAACACAGATGAATCTCATTAATACAACACTGGGAGAAAGAAGCCACACACAAAACAACATAAACTGTTCCATCTAAATAAAATTCAAAAACATGTAAAACCTAATCTAGTTTATATGTAATGTTATTGGGATACTGGTTACTTTAACAGGAGGCAGTGACTAAGAAAGAGAAACAAAGGGGGCTTCTAGGATACTAGTAACGTTTCATTTCTTGATCTGAAGGCTAAACATAAGGGCGTACTCACTTTATAAAAGTGGAGGCACTAAATAGTTGTGATGGGCAAACATGTATATTTCAATAAAAAGAGTTCAAAAAATTCCAATAGAAATATGACTCCCACTATAAGTAGGATAACTAAAATATGTGCTACTTAGAATATATTAACATAAATTTATGATCCCTACTATCAGTGAGACTAAGTAAGGAAGCAAAACATATTCACATAAGAAGTTAGTTCTTTAAAAAAACAATTCCCTCCTGAGGCACCTGGGTGGCTCAGTTGGTTGGGCATACAACTCTTGATTCCAGCTCAGGTCATGATCTCAGGGTCCTGGGATAAAGCCCCACATTGGGGTGAAAACCTATACTTTAACAATGTTTCCATTTGGCTTTCCAATGTTAGTCACAGAACTAATGGATTTTAGAGCTGGAACAGGCCTTAAAAAATGCCATGACCACCCCCAAAAAACTAATTTGCCAACATTAATAAGTTTCACCAAATACTTAGGATATAATCATGAGCTCCATTAGCTAGAGAACCACAGCAAAGGATTACAACCAAGATCTGATGGGCAATTTAGGGTTGTTGGCAACCAGAAGTTACGTCTGTTAGGGTAAGACCCAGACCGCAACACTCTGAGGAATACAGAAGAGTGGTAAAGTACAGGAATTACAAGCAAGGGTGTGAGAATCAGACCCAAATTTGAAATCTGGCTATATCACTAACTAAATGTACAGTCTTGCATAAGTTACTTGATTTTTATCCTCATTTGTACAATCAGTACCATGCAACCTACTATATTATAACCAAGGATTACTGTTAGGTTTAAAGGAGAGAACATATTTGTATCCGTACACACAGAATGCATAGTGGCTATGATGGCAGAATGACGATGATAATCCTAATAACTCAGTGGTAGTAGTGTTCTCAATATAAGATACAAGTCCAAAAGAACTGGACCTGGGGGAGAAGTACCTCATTTTTGGAGTGGTTTTCTAGGGTCACAGAGGACATGAAAATAGGTAAGTATACCCAGAACAGCTCTGAGGACCCTCATAAGGAGAGAACTACAATCTGGCTGTAGAGCACCATAGTGGCCTAGATAATCTTTAACCACAAGTGCATGTACTTTACTTATAAATAAAGTGCATTTATCCATAATGCCTATAATATATCTGTAGTACCTTACCCTCAGTTAAGATACTGTTAAATGTAAGATTCAGTTCCAACTATTGCTGGTGATGATAAACTCACATTTGTTTTCTTTGAATTCCCCAAGTAGCAATGAAATGAATGAGAATCATCATCAGATAAGACTCCCTAACATTCTTTAAGAAATTACTTTTTACCTAATCTTAAATGATTGCCTAATTATAGGATAAAATTAATATCTTTGGTACTAATTCAAATTGTACTTAATGATCCTAGAGAAATGAATTACTAGAGATAAGAGATAAATTCTGCTTTGGTTTCTGATCTTTATTTCTTTCCTTAAAACTTAACAGACCTCTTTAATTTGTCTTTCTAGCTTGGCAGATTTACTAAAATCTGGAATATATTGCAGTTACTTATATGTATTTGGTTATCTTATTTCCTCCACAACTGACATAAATGGCAAAAGAGCCAAATAATTCTGGTGAAGGAATAAAAATTGTCTTTTTTCCCTCCCCAGAATTAAATACATAACTATGTGGAACAAAGTTAACCTAGAAACACAAGTGACCAGCAGCAGAAGCCCTGGAGAGAACTAGTGGAGTCATTTAACAGAAAATAAAGTTGGCTAACACCTGAAGGAATTACCTTAGATTATTCCAAGTTGCTCAAACATACAGCCTATAAAATAAAGCCCTATGAGGCAGACAAGCGTCCCAAAGAGATTACATTTAATAATCCTCCTGAAATGGCAGAGGCACATTCTACATGAAGGGTACAATATACTCTTAACAAATGACAACACAGAGGCAGTAAAGCTGAGAAGAGATGCCAAATCTCCAGCATCCAAACACCAAAGCTCTAATACATCACTTATTTTGTTCAGGGGTAGAGCTAATTAGTTGCATTACAAGTGGTTCAATATCCACATGCCATTCAGAGTTGCATACCATCTGAATGACTGATGCCAGAATGCCTTGTCATCAGCACTTAAATTCCAGGGAGAGCTTTACAGGCAATGATCTAATAAATGAGGTTGTAGCATTCTGTTTTTGAGATACTGGTAACTACTCTTCTCCTGCTGGATAAGCCCAGTCTACCCCAGACTCTGACTAAAGTCTTTATTATAGTCTCTGCAACAGTTTACACATGGAGATAGAAGGTCTGAATGTCAATTTCAACACCTTTATGTCCATGTGGCAAAATATGATCATTTCCTTCAATGATTAAAGCTGACTTTCAGAGGTCAAAAATATGCCCCAATTTTCAAATATTTGGTATTCAAAATATCTAAATTTAAGAAAGAGACTTGGTTTAAAAAAAAAAAAAAAAAAGCTCTGATGGTTACAAAAAGGAACTTTTTACAGCCTCTTTTTAAATCACTGAGCTATCTATATCTAGTACATTTATAAATAGGATCCAGTTCATTAAAATGTATTATTTCATATGTTTTTGGATCTCGTGCACTCTGAAATAGCTTTATCATTCAGTCCAGGACTCAAACAACCAAGAATTCATTTATTTTTCTTACTTATTTCTGGCAAAACAGAAAACAGAAAAAGTTTTAAACTCCTTAAAATACTAAAAGGATTCAACTATATCCAATCAAAAAAAAAACATGAAATATATTTTCTTCCTGACCAAGAAAAGGAAACAGCTAACACACTTAAACTGAAAAGTGCCAATTACTTCCTTATTTAACAAATTCTAAATGCAATGCATCAGACTGTAAGTTAGGATGTGAAGATCCACCACATCATCTGAGACACACATCCTTATCAGCTGATCTGCTCTCTCACTTTAAGAGGTGAGCAAGGGCACAAAGAAAATATACCTTCAGTTGTTTATTTTTAACCTAAGCAATGTTAAACTTCTAAAAACCAAAAATACTATTTCCCTCATATATGTTCTGGAGATAACTCTGTATAACTATTATACTCATGAAGTCTGTATATGTAGTAAAACTGAAACAAATGGTAAGATTATTAAAAGTAAAAACACGGATGCCTGGGTGGCTCAGTCGTTAAGCGTCTGCATTCCACTCGGGTCATGATCCCAGGGTCCTGGGATGGAGTCCCACATCGGGCTCCCTGCTCAGTGGGGAGCCTGCTTCTCCCTCTGCCACTCCCCCTGCTTGTGTGCATTCTCTCTCTCTGACAAATAAATAAGTAAACAAATGTAAATACAAATACCACTATAGAATAAACTGGCAATAAAACCTTTCACTTTGTAATCTCTACCCATTAGGGAAAAGAATCAGACCAGACTGATCTACTACCTTGTTAAACATTTATACAGCCATTTTTAACTTCCAAATATTTATTTGAAGGTCATCGGAAGATGAAATGGGAAACCTTTCTTTCAGAGATAACTTGCTAACAACTGTTCTTAATTCAATGTTGCTGGAAGGATAATACCACCCAATAAGGAAAGCTGAATTAGCCTTCCCTTATTACACTCTAGCCAACTGTAAAACAATGACAGCAAAATAGAGTACACAACGGTATACAGACTCCCATATTTACTATTTATGTATTCTCAAATATTCCTTCACCCCCTCACTAACAATCTAGAAATAAGTAATTTTCATGCCTTCTAACAGATTAGATTGACTCATGACTACAAATGTAAGAAAATGTATTAATTAAAAACCATAATATGGTACAAGTATATGCAAATGTTACCAATGAAGTAATAAGACGTTATGTGTATTAAAGATACATGAAACAATTTCCATTTATAGGTTTATATTAAATAGATGTAACAGAATAAAAGCTTACAATTTGTAATGTCAAGTCTGCTTAAACAAGCTTGATTTCACAGGCAATGTCCCCCCAAAATTATACTCTGCAGAATGATTTTTAAACCATAAAAGTGTTTTTATACTATGAAATATATTAAATGTAACCGACTGATATTGGGGGAAGATATTAGAATAAGGGAACAGAAGAAAAAATACTGAGGACCAAAAACAACAACAACAACAACAACAAAATCAGGCACCAAGTAAAAGGCTTGAAATTACACTTCAAATCTGATTTATATATTCCTACATTTATCATTTTAAAAATTAAGATACAGAAGTAACAAATATAAATCACTGTCATAATACCAAACATTATCACCTTAAATAAAAATACTTGGACAAAGTCTTTGTCTTTTCTTAAACTGAAGGGGGAAGAAAAAAAAAAGCCCTTCAAAGGCTGGAGTTATATATAGTACACACTTCACAGGTGGAAGCAGGAAAGAAAAGCAATGTAAGTTCAAGATTACCCCCTGGAGGCTCCACAGAATACGGTCCAGAAGACCCTTCTCTGGTGTGGAGCATTCTTTCTCTAGTCACTCACCTAGACCCTCAGGACAGCATCTTGTCTCTGATAGTATTCAAATCGGGGTTTCTGTCTTCTGTCCACACCTAGCCCCACCCATGAAAGCAAGGAATGTGTCAGCCTCTGGGCAGCCTTGAAGAGGACCCAGCAAACGACTTTTTGTATTAGCAGCAGGCATTGAGTATAACATGAGGGAGGAAAAAACAGTCATTGTAATTAAGCATTGTTTTGGATTATCTAAGCCACTGCTTCCTTCAAACAGTATAATCAATCTATTTTCATTTACCTCTACAACAGACTCTCATTGACCTCGATAAATTAACATTAGCAGAGCCTAAGACTAATCAAACACCTTTCTCAACTACCACCATGGAAAAAAAAATTTTAAATATACAGCTTTAAAATTATGCCCCCCCCCACACACACACACACTTAGTGCCATTACCTGTGGTACTGCTACGGTATTACTAACAATATAAACAGTGGTGAATACTTGTTTCTTATGGAGAGAAGTTAATTTGAAACTTCTCTGTTCTTAAAAACTCTGGAATCTGGTGCCGCAGATGCCTGGAGTACGACTGGCTGGGGAAGAAAGCATGCTTGGGAGGCAAGAGGGTGTGCAACAGTTGAGTTATCAAATCTTAGACTGAGAAGGGTGTTCCCAGAGCCTCATTCACACTCACCGTGTCCACCAGAGGCCTGCTTTGGCAAAGACGGACAAGGAAGGCTGTTTACACACAAAAGAGAACAAGGGAGCCTTCCAGTGGAGGAAGCCGCCCTCAGAGCCAATGCCTCTCCTTTGAACTCTTCCTCCCGTCACTCCTTCAGCACCAGATGAGTCCCACCAAGTACTCAGGGTGAGGATAGGGGCCACATCAATCCTGCCCACTGTTAGTTCCCCGGCATCTAGCACAATACATGGCATTGTAGTAGGCTCTTTAAAAAAAGGAAAAAACAATCCATGCCCATGTTCTGTATGCTGACTATAATAAACGGAAAGCAAGAAAATAAAAAAGCATTTTCACTCTCACCATCAGTATTGTATCGATCTTTTACAATCCAACCTGAAGATACAATGTTAAAGTTATGTTAAATATAAGATCACATTAATTAAATTTCCCTACAAGGCAACATTATATCTAAATCACTTAATATCACTTCTGACCAGATGTGAGCTTTACTTATAAACAGCTGATAAGAATCTGAAGAAAATATAGGAGAATCTTCTTCTGCATTCTAGCAGCACATCAGAAAACCCTGTCCCCACAGGACAAACACTGCATGGGCAGCGAAGAGGAAAAGTCAAAGGAGTCTTCTACTTTGCTGCTTCTCTGAAAAGGGAATCACATTAGGACATTAAGTAGTCAGATACATGATTTTATTGCTTGCAAAACCCTCGGGTAATGAAGAATGGGTACAAATTGCCACAGGCGGTTTTGAGGGGAAAAACAGGATGGTGCAAACAAAGCCAGCTGCTCTCCCCTGGCAATGGACAACTTGCAGTTTCTCTGCTCAGGTAGAGCCCTCGGCCAGGGGCGAGAGGGAGCTCTGCGAGCACAGCCATCTGCAGGGTCTGGGTGTCAAGGCACAAGTAGGAAGAAGGTGAGAGAAAAGCCGAGCATAACGGCACTCTGTGAAAGCCACCTCCAGGCAGATTCGGTCAGCCACACACATTTCCATTCTCTCCTGAGCACGGAAGACTCATGGGCAGCTACACTGAAAAGCACATGCCCCTTGGAAACAAGTAAAAAAGGTAAATACTTTTTACATGAAAATGCTAAGACATAAAAATAACTACTTATTCTCTATGCAAAGAAAACAATTTGTGTTACATCTTGTACAGGTAAATAGCAAGAATGAGTGATTTATTTTCATGGGATTCAGAGAATAAAACTGGACTCACATCATTAACCTTGCTAGAAGGATGCTGTAAAATGTTAATATTTTCTTCTCAAGACCAACTGCTTTACTCTAACCTCTTTATTGTGCTATTTTAAAGTACTATGTGAGAATTTTATTTTATACACTGTTATACTGGCAAAAAGAAAAGTATGGGAATTCTTTAACACTATGGTTATAAACAATGTAAGAGCTTTACTTTTAATTACATACAGAATCTCATTACAAAATCATGTAAGAGTTTTCATCTGTAACAGAATACAGAAAACTCCTACCTATGAACTTCTGGCTTTCAGTTTTGGTCATGAAGAAAAACCTCTAGAGCAAAAGAATCAACTCGCCAGCTACCAACAGATAGCACTGGGGGTCACAGGCAGCCACTCCAGGACCTGCTCTTCCAGCCCCTACAGCTTCATGCTTAGTTGTGAAGTTTTAATAAAACTAACCTTATCACGTTTACAAACACAAAAGTAGTGCAAATAAGAAATGTAGGATCAACATAAATAAAAGCAGAGATCATTTTAACAATTTTGAAAGTGATGAGAAAAAGAATGTCAGTGGGAATAACCTGGAGGACAAAGTAAACCTTGCAATATTGGAAATAATCAATCAACAATAATCACCAAGAGATGAGGAAACATTGTAAGATGGGAAAACATTACAGTGTGAATATCAGCCTCAATCAGTGTTTGAATGCTTACTGGCTTAATATTATTAATTCAGGAGAATTTAGAAGATAAACAGGGACAAAATGTTACAGAGAATGAGTTCAATGGATGGTTTCAAGGCCAAATGAAATCTGCACAACACTGAAATCAGTACTAGTGCAACACAGTTCTCTATGACACCTTTAGTGATCAGATGGGACTGTACCTGCCTCAACAGGTCTAATATGGTCCTCAACTATATGCCTTGGGGAAAGGCACTTGATAGCACTTTTATCAGCAAAAGCACATCTGGTAACACACATGATTCTAAGCAAGGGAGATAAAATTCAAAAAAACCATTTTGATTATGCACTCCTATTAGTTAAAAAATAAATGAACACACATCCCCAATATTTATCTACTTATTATTCTAATTTGCTACATGTACGTCTTTATTTCACTGAATCTAAGAAATCGTCAATTAGAGTTACAATGTCATTTTATTAACCACTAAGCAAGAAAAAAAAACACGAATTACAATTCTTATGTAAGAAACACTGCAACCTAAGATGTTAAAATGTGGGGGGTAAAATACAGCTTAGGGCCAATAAAGTTAGTACTTGACTAATACTAATGTATTTTATTTATATGTTCTAAACATACACCACGTTATTTTTAATAAGAATAGGTGAAAAGATACAAAGTAACATTTTTCTTGCACTTTTACAGATTGTCTTTTGCACACCGGTGTGGAGATTCCCCATCTCAATAGAGCATAAAAGAAGGAAACTAGTAGATGAGGATATTAGATCTGAATAAATGCTTATTGAATGAAGTAGATGCTTCATCTCTTCTATTGTATTTATTACACATCACATCAATATGATCTGTGAGGAACTCAACGAGAAGAAAGACAATAAGTATTTCTCATAAAATACCCCCCCCCAAAAGTTCTTGATTAGAATAATGTAACTTTAGGGATAAAAGGCACAGATTATTTAGAGCAGACCAACTCTGGATCTGTAACATGACTATCTCTGCCACTCACCATGGACCCGTCAGTGTTCTCATCTATAAAATGAACACAGCAGTTATTACATCACAGGATTAAAACGGGGGCTTGAGTAATAAATGCACATAAAGCTTTTAGCAAATGCTCAGAACACAGCAAGACTCAATAAATGGCAACAAAGGGATCATTCACGGGCATTTATTTCATCTATTAAATCACTTTAGATTAACTGAGGTATTAGATGGGAAGATGATACTTGAAAGTATATGACTTAAAAACCAGTCTTATTCACCAAGGTTACTTTTAGATGTCACAATCACTGACAAATGGGATGAGCCCTCAGATCAAAATCCATTTTGCCTATAAATCTGAGTGAAGATCAAGTAAGGGAATTGCACCAAAAGCTGCACACTGCCCTCTTTATTTGACATCAGGTTCAGGGTGGTGGTGTGCTTTTGTTAATCTAACACTGGGGAGTTTCTCTGGGCTTCAGATGCTTCTGACAGCTGACAATACTAATGGGACTGCAGAGCCTACTGTCGACAACACAAAGCCAAAGAAATCTCCAAAATAGCAAGGCTTATTTTAAGAGTACATAGTTTTCTTAAAAAGTGCTTTTAAAACAGACACCAGTTTAAGTAAGAATTTATTGATAATCTGTTCTGTAAGATTATATTCTGCAGATTACCACTTTTCAGACACTTAAAAGTTTTCACTAACATTTTTCAGATACAAACACTGCCGATATGTTGCTGAGGATTTTCAAAGTGAACAACTCAAAGAATTCCACCTTGGCATAAAACCAAATGTAGATGGCAAGATAGTGACAATGTTTGTGGTAAACAGGACAGCAGAACCACTGGCCTATAAATTTGTTTCCTGACCCCTGCTGCCTCTGTTTATTGCCTTAGGGTTGGCAATAGCTATTCTCAGAATAAGAAATCTGAATTCTATCTACTACCTTGAATTGACTTTCCTCTATGCTTTTCAGAATGTCACTGTTTTGGATTTGAACTCTTCATTTACATTTTAAGGACTCTCAGTCTCTCCCCTGGAACTGTTAAGAGTCTAACCTGAAAAAATACCTATTATTGTTGTGCAAAATCATATGCTAGCACTGGCATCAAGCTTTATGTATTCAGGATGGCCCACATTAAAAGAGCATAGGTTTCCAAGATATAAAAAGCTAATGGGGGTAAAAAGAGGCAGGGCCTCAATTTGAGGTTCACAACCTGAGAGTTCTGATCATAACCTGGGGAATGCCCTGGACACAAGAACCAAGGCACACCAGAGAAAGCAGCACAAATGTCATAACCTAGTCCACAGAAATGATAACGGTGTGGCCTCCCAAAGTGAGAAAAACTCAGGGTCCAAGGAATACAGAGGCTCTATCTTATTTGACTTATATATCCTATATCCTCTCCTACAACAGTCCCTAAGCTAAAATGTGTATAAGCATGGAACTTAGTGGTAGAATCCTGAACAGCTCTATTAAATGTGACACTTGGAACCAAGACTTGCTCGTGAAACTTATCCCTCATTCACAACAATTCTAGCTTTTGTCTTTGCCCCTAAGAGATGCTGCTTACCCTAGGGTGCCTTCATTCTTCAGGTCCTTCACGTCCAGATGAGGTTTTTCAGTTGGCTTGGGCTCCCCATTGCCAACCAGCATGTGAACTGCCTGGACTAGTGGCAAAGCCCTACATCACCAACATTCTTGCCCAGGCAACCCAGTCTTAGCACATGCCCATTACTCCCTGACCACAACCCCCCAAGTGCAGGGCAGTGAGGTATGAGAAGCTGTGATAGAAGAACAGGTATGAGGGCAGGCAGGCCCTGCCACCACATTGCCAGGCCCCCTCTAACTTGTTGGTGGTCTAACTTTGCGTAATTTACTTAACCTCTCTGCACCTCAGGTTTTACATCCATAAACTGAGGATAACTATTACCTAGTAGGACTGTTACCAGGATTAAATCTAGGAAAAACACTTAGAAAAGTAGTACACAGTAAGTACTCAATAAATGTTAAGATATCAGTTCATTTATATAGTTTCATAATAAGAACAAGAGGCTTACTGGAAAAGAAAAACTGCAAGAATATCACTTGTTCCTTATTTAATTAGCTTTACAAAAGAAAAACTAGTTAAGTCAAATATAACTCAATAAAATGGGAAAAAAATTTTAGGAAATAATAAATACTATCGTAAGACCAGGCATTAATTAATTCATCCATCTGCCCACCCGCCCATCCTCCATTGACTTACTGAGATGCTACACAAAGACTGGGCACTATGCTCAACCACAGATTGAGGAGCAAGTCCATGGCTACAACAAATAATTACAAGAATCCATCACCTCTTGTGATCTTTGTTTTTTTTTTAATATTTTATTTATTTATTTGACATAGAGAGAGAGAGAGACAGAGTGAGCACAAGCAGGGGGAGTGGCAGGCAGAGGCAGAGGGAGAAGCAGGCTCCCCACAGAGAAGGGGGAGCCCGATGCGGGACTCGATCCCGGGACTCTGGGATCATGACCTGAGCCGAAGGCAGTGGCTTAACCAACTGAGCCACCCAGGCGCCCACCTCTTGTGATCTTTGGTCCACAGGCCACAGAATCAATGTCAAGGATCATTTTGCCTCACACCTTCATTTTACAGGTAAATAAAGTAGTATCCAGAAAGAAGATTTGTGTAGAACCTTTATCAATATTAATAAATTATTTTATATTAATGCAAGCATCACGTATGTTTGGTATTCTTGATCACTCAGAAGCATATTTTAGATACTATTTAAGGAATCTGAATAATGAAAATATAAATTTATATTTAAACAAACTTTTGCTGAGCTATTAAAAATTAGGAAGGGTTCCAGTTATTGGCTAATTATAAATAATACAACTAGAAACACCTTTGAAGAAAAGGGATTTTTTTTTTTTTTAAGATTTTATTTATTTATTCGACAGAGACAGCGAGAGGCAACAAGCAGAGGGAGTGGCAGAGGGAGAAGCCGACTTCCCGCTGAGCAGGGAGCTCAGAACCCTGAGATCATGACCTGAGCCGAACGCAGATGCTTAACCATCTGAGCCACCCAGGTGCTCCCGAAGAAAAAGTTTTATCCATAATACCATTTGTCAAAAATGGTATGATACTAGATCAAAGAACATGGATCTTATAGTTTTCATTCTGTGGCACCATATCACTGTTCAGACCCATCGGACTTCCAGACACTTACACAGCAGCAATGGATGAACACACAGGCTACCCTGAAGTGTCATCAATCCGTGGTTCTGTCATTTTATTTATTTTGCTTCATTAATAGATGTGGATTTGTACTTCCCCTTTGTCTTCCTCTGCATTTTTTTAATAGGATGGGTGAACAAAATGCTTTTTTTGGTAAAGTTTCTTGTAAAGACTGACTGAAATGGAGTCTTTGCTTCATATACATTGGCTGTTTTCCTCATCAGCCATAGAAGATGCAATTAATGTGTTTTAGCATTTTCTGGATTATACTTATATATTTATCATGATCAGTCTGTTGCTTTTTGTAGTATTCCTGGTTTTCAAATACTTTTTGAAAAAATTTAATGAAACCACCAAAATACAGACAATTATTGCTTCAATAAGTTTTCGTAAAGCTTTTTAAAACACAGCCAAGATAAATAAATTATTCTGGTGTATGTGTTCTTAATGAGAATGTTTCATTCCATATCTGACTTTAGTGCACATATTTTAAATGATCAGTTTCAGGTTTCTCCCATATTAATATACACTTTTCCAAGCATAATTATTATAGTGTTTCCTTTCCCGGTGATGTTCTTTCACCCAAACAGGTATTTGTTACATTCACATACAACTGGCTCTAAACTAGGTATCTTAACTGGGGTTGTTTTTTTTGGGGGGGGGGAGGGTGCTTAAGTATCATAAATTTTAGACAACTCCTACTTTTTAGTATCTTAGAAACAGTTAGGCAATCCCACATACATCTTTTTTACCCATTATAATCATGTCTGATTACTCTTCTACATATACTTGACTATATATCAAGTTCTGTAAAGCATAAAGTCTCACTCACTCTTGACATGATGCATTAAGGGTTAGATTAGATAAAATAACAGCCAAGGGATATGTCCAAGTGTAAGGGCTACTATAAAATAGGAACTTATAATCTCAACACACATTTTGGAGTCTGACAGCCCGGAATTTAAACCCCAGATGCACATTAACTAGCTGTGTGACCTTAAGCAAATTACAAAATCTCCCTGGGCTTTATACTTTTAACATCTATAAAATGTGAATGCTATCCTCTCTCTAAAGATTATTATGAGGAATAAATGAGAGATTCATGTGATGACTAAACAAACCTAAGATATGTCAGGTACTCTTCCAAGCACTTCGTAAATATCAACTCATTTAATTCTCATAGTAATCCTATGAAGTAGAGACAATATTACCTCTCTTTCACAGATAAACTGAAACAAAGATGTTAAATAACTTTTACTTGCCTAAGGTCACACAGTAGGTGGCAAAGCCAGAATTGGAACCCAGGCAGTCTGACCCCCTCAAGTCCACGCTCTGAAGCACCACACTGAAGTGCCTCTCCAAATCCCTAAAGCACTTGCCTGGGCATAATCATAAGGACAGTGATAAACCACAATAATGTCCAGCCTAGCACAGGAGCATGCAGTTCTTTAGAGGTCCAAAGATGGCTAAGCGGGCCACAATGTTAATTAAGATGACATACAAAACACTTAAGTACTTCTAGGTAAAACTTATTATAGTGCAGAAATCCCTAAGATACAAATTAATACTACTGCTTCAGGAGCTTAAAAAGAAATCACTAATGAACTATTTTAAATCACTCTCCCAGCACTGAGAGCCTGGATTTTCTAACATTGTTAAGTGAATCTTACAAATAAGTAGCAGTTAATATTTTCGTCTTATCAACATTTAGCATTCAATTTCAATTACAAACCAGAGGTTCTAATTTTTAAGAGAAAGTACTGAAGCGTACTTTTTATTTTATTTTATACTGAAGATTTTATTTATCTGACAGAGAGAGACACAACAAGAGAGGGAACACAAGCAAGGGGAGTGGGAGAGGGAGAACCCACCGAGCAGGGATCCCGATGCGGGGCTCGATCCCAGGACCCTGGGATCATGACCTGAGCTGAAGGCAGACACCTAACGACTCAGCCACCCAGACGCCCCTGAAGTGTACTTTTTAAAAGTTTACTTATTTAACCAATCTCTACACCCAACGTGGGACTTGACCTCAGGACCCTGAGATCAAGAGCAGCATGTTCCACCAACTGAGCCAGCGAGGCACCCCTCAAGTTTACTTTAATACAAAGATTCAGGAGAAAATTAAGTATTATTTTATGTTTACTTAAAAAAAAGTGTTATTTTTTTCTGATTAACAACGTAATACATGTTCACTGTAGTAAAACTGAAAAACACCGGAATAGAGAAGAACGCAAGTATCACCAGTATTCTGTATCATCTTTACTTTTCAATACAGTTTGAGACATTTAATTTTGAGATGAGGACAGCTTCTTCCCTGCAATGCTGAAAACATGAAATTTCATGAACCAAAGTAATTAATGCCAAGGTGCTTTAAGAAAGAAATGTTCTGTAAACAAGTGAGAAATATTAACTCCACTTAGAATTGTTTTAAATGATGAGTGCTTTCTCCACTTTTTATGCTTAATGTAAACTAAGTTTAGTCAACAGACATGATAGAATGAATTCAACTAAATTTTTTTTTAAAAAACAATTTAGACAAATTTTAATAAAATTAGAGTCATAGGTTTAAAAACGCATTACTAATTAATGACAAATGTTGGAACTAAAATTCATTTTCTTCCACAGGACAAATAACACCCCATCACTAAACTGGTATCACTCAAGCATAACATGTTTCAGGGTGGTTCCAGACATGCTTACAAACTGGAATAAAAAAGTAACTTTTGTTTTTCCAAGTACAGTTATCCTCTGAAAATGAACTTTCAGGCAAAAGCAATACTATTCAGATGAATACACTTTGAAAGGCATTTATGCTTTCAGTGTATTTACATCAATAGCCAAGCTCAAAATTCAAGCCCTGTGTCAGCCAATAAAAGGCGAGGAAAATAATGATAAAAAGTAGTCATATAAACTGCCCTTCTTCCCTCCTCCCACACCCTGACAGTCTCATGGAATCTTTTGGGGTTTTCTACCATAAAACCTAAAGGCTTATTTGATATGATTTTATTTGACTCTAATTTACAGGACAGATATTTTCCACACTTCCAATTTCCTAAACTAGTAACAATTAATATCTAATGTTTAAAATGATCCTTTAAGCGATCTTTTTGGTCATTTTGAATCTGTTAATCTAATCAGTGAGCTCAAATAAATCAGGTTAGTAAAAGCACTGCAATACTGTGGTAATTCAGTATTCACATCAGTTTTGGGAATGACTCCTTACCATGTAACTTGAAAAGCTTTTGGTTTCTACACCTTATTTGATTTAATGTTAATCAAGCTAGCACTGGTTTTTATTATGCTCAAATGGGCTTCTAAGCAAGTTGTTGATTTGCTGTTTGAAGAATAACCAGGCTTGTTATTCTGCAGATACTCTTGTTAATGATCCTTTATGCCCGGTTTTTAACCACATTATTTAAACACAGGAAAAATCTTCAACATTTTCCATGAATAGTGTTGAAACAAAGTGAGAATTCTTCAAGTGAATTTTATAAAATCTTACAGTTCCCATAAATTTCACAAATATCTATGTACCCATAGCTAATTAGTACACTACATCGTATTGCTATGTCAAGGTGCTGACTAGATAGATTCCTGCCAGAGTCTTGGCTAGTAAACATTAGTTTACATGAGCCATGTTCTATCCCCTTCATGCCACACCAGCACACCACTTAAATTTCAGCCAGCTTTCTACCCCAAACTTCATACTCCCATTTTCAACTAGACCCTCCCTGATATGAGAGGCACTGCAGCTTATTAGTTAGCTCACTGAAGTATGCAGAACACAGTTGTGATCTGCTCTGAAATGTACAGGATTAGATTTTTATTCACACTGGCCATATTGTCTAACCAATCCTGGTTCCATTTTGGAACTTCCCACATTTGTAAAATTTCCCTTCCATTGCGACAAGCAACAGGAGGAACAGGATTAATAGAAAACCTGGCAGTAGAATGCACCGAACACCACCGGACACCAAGTGGCCCTGGGCCTGCTGGGAAATGTAGTCAGGACCAGCCACTGAATGAAACTGCTTATGAGTCTAAAAGAAAACAGCTCGATTCTCTGAGGACAGAATGAAATGACAATCATAGACATTTACTGTGGACAGTTCTGTAAAAATGATCTGGTCCCAGCCCTTCATTTTCTTGACAAACTGTGGTAAACAATTAGTTTAAATTATTTCAATCCAAATATTTAAGTATCTGCTATGTGCTTGCTGGGTATTAGTTCATTTTGTTAGATTAGATTTTGTTCAGAGGCTCCTTTAGTACACACATGAAACATGCCTGTTTATGATACACAGTTCACTTTTAAGTCTATAACATGAACTGAGAGACAGTATGGATTAGTGGGAAGAAAAGAAACCTAAACCCTGAAACTACTTAGTGGAATTAAATGCTGTGGAGCTCTTTGCAAATCACTTAACCTCTCATTTAAAACGCTAGGTAAGGAAGGGACTGACTATCTTACTTCACAGGGTCTTCCAACTCCAGTTAACCTAACAACCCAGATTCCTTTGTTAAAAAGTAGCACTCAGTAGTTTAAAAGTTCTTACTTGGAAATTAAGAAATTGGATTAAAATGGGAAGTATTTAATCTTCCTTAATTTTACAGTAGATTAAAGAAAAATTACTCATGCATATATATTAGAATCTCCTGAATAAAGTTTCTGAAAGAATACATGAAAAACCATTCCCGGTGAATACCTCTTGTGAGTCAAACAAGAGGGAACAAAAGAAGAGGGGATTTTTGTTGCCTTTGAAACTCCTTAATTTTTTCATGGGCATGCTTTTGTAATTTTTTTTTAAAACGCCAATTTTTAAAAAGCTTAAAAGCACTTAAAACATGGAAGACAATGTAGGTAGTAGCAGAAAGTATAATGAACTAGAAAAGGAAAGGAAAGATTTCTAGTCTGGCTTGGCGTAGCCCTTGGGAAGTATATCTGAATTCCAACACTGGAGCTTTCTTACAGAAACAAGAATGAGATGGCTCACTGTGTCACCATCCCACTGGACTCAATTTTGTATTAACTGCTCTTAGGTTACTCTTCTCTCATTCAGCCACTCAGTGCATCCATCAAACACTGAAAGAACAGCAGGAACTGCCCAAAAGTAAAGAGAGTGCAAATTAATTTCCCTATAATGAAAATAATTAACAGCCAAAAAAATCTATCAGAGTTCTAGAAATGTCTGACCTGAAGAAAAAGGACAGGTAAAAGATAAACTTGATGAAAACCCAAAATCAATTACTAAGAAAGGTAAATAAATATATATATATTCAGACCTTGACCTCTTTTATTAGAATGCTTTCAAATATATGTCATTAGTTAAACAAACAAACAAACAAACAAAATCTATCCTCAATCCCATAAATTACGATTTTGCTGGGGTCAGGATATCGTCTTCTGTTTCTTAATTGATTGATGGGTCATACTTTCTGTCTCTAAATACTAATTCAATTACTGATTTTGCTAATGATGGATTTGAATGCATGAAGTTATTCTTTGTAGCCTAACAGTCATCCTATATCAGAGAAAAATAAGGGTATTTATTTTTTGTCCCAGCTTTATGTGACCAATAACAGGGTCATGTGGCTATCAAAGCAGCTTTCTCATAATTTATTATTAAAATGTATCCCTCTGTTGTAGTTTTCTATTTCACATCCCTTGAATAAAATATACTGTTAAATATTAAAACTCACAGTCTTCCTAAGCATTTAAGATATGCCCACTTTTTGAGCTTTTTTAAAAGAACGCTTTTTCTCATACCTCACCTTAGTGAATAAAATGAATAAAAGAGGGGGAAATAACACGTTTGTCTTCCATAATTTTAAGTTTGGCTAAATGCCACAAAAAAAATGTAGCTTTTGACTTACTATTAAGCACCCAAAAAGTCCCTGAATATTCAGGCAAACCTTCAGGAGGCAGACAGACACCCCACACTGTTTTGTCCCCCTGGCCCTACTCCGCCAACCCAGATCAAATTGATTGGAGAGACCTGACTACACCGCAGATTTCCAGTCAGACAGCTCTAGGGGAAGATGCAGACAATGTGACTACCCTAAGGGAGCCCTTGACAGAGCAGCATCCAGCTCAGCCCCTTAAGGCAAGTGCGTGACCACTGCCTATTAATTGAGAGAATGTGCAAGGATGGAAATCTCTCCTTCTAAATATGCATTTAAATACCCTACTTGGGGCTTTATTGTGTAAGCAAGTTTCATAAAAGAAAAGCATAATTAGAAGCCTCCTTCAAAGCCTCCAACACTGTGCCTCTGCACTCTTCTCTTTGTGTCTGGCCTCCACAAAGTTTCCCACTATTGTAGTTAGACTTTCTAGCCCAGGAGCTAAAAAAATGAATCATCCCTTTTAAATAATAATAATAATCATTATTATTATTTCACACTTAACATCAAGCTTCCACATTTTACCTTTCTCTAACCTTTTCCTTTTGGGGAAGGAGACAGGACTTACTATTTGCTTGCTAAGATTAAGGGCAAGAGCCTTGGAAGTAGATTTATCTAGTTCTGCACTCGGTGGCAGTGTGACCTTGGGCAGGTTACTCACCTCTCTCTATCTCAATTCCTTTAACTCAAATTAGGACTATCTAAACTCCTACCTCTAACCTTACAGGGCTGCTCTGAGGGGTAAGACACAGTACCTAAGAAGCAGTGTGTGTAAAGGTCCTGCCCTACTACTGGAAGATGTGCTCTTAGTTCTAGCACTTAATCTCTGTTACCAGGATTCTCCAGGTCTCCATTTTTTCATCTGTAAAATCAAAGAAAATAACACAAAACTCCAGGTATGTAGTGAAGACTGGAAGTAATTTATGTAAAGCATCTGGCACAATATCTCAACAAATTTTAGTCCTAACTTGTATGTGTAAGCTCCCTTTCCTTCCAGCTTGAAGTTGTGCTACCGAAAATCTCTAATTTGGTTGCCTTTTATTCTACCATTTCAATTTGACTTTCAGTACGGATCCAAACCTGTACCACAGGCTTGCCACCTCCCCCCTTCAAGTTTAAAGAAGATGCCAACTGATTAAAGCCATAAAGAGAGGCTACAGTGGCAACAGTGAGCACAACAAAGATTTTCAGGTTAATGTTATAATAGGGTTTAGATGCATCTCAATTGCAATAATGTGATATATACCCTAGTTTCAAAAAAAATAACATGAGATATAGGAGCCCACAGACTGCAAATGCTAAAATCCTTGACAGGAGATAAAACAATACAGAAGGCACTAACCAAAAACAATCCCAAGCTATGTTATTAAAATCTGCAGAAGCAAGTAATCAAGAGCAATAGGGAAAAAAGTTATACATGAACTGCCATAATTTAGTGGTAATTTCGAACTGGGCCTTCAAAAGAAAGCTTGATTTTTTTTAAGTTTTTATTCAAATTCTAGTTAGTTAACATATATACGTGTGTAATATTGGTTTCAGGAGTAGTATTTAGTGATTCATTAGATAGATTCATCTTCTGAGTTGGTTTTTCTCTTTTTAAGCCCTTAAAAAATCTTTAACTGTCAAGACAATATTTAGATGTGGCTCCGGAATTTTGCAATTTTTGACTTCTAACGGCAACTATTTTAATTTTTCAATTGTTACTGGAATGATGTTCCATCTCTACCCTCATGAACAATCACACTTAATCTAAGCCTCATCACTTTAGAACTTTACCATAGTTCTAAACTTGTAGTACTGACGCTACATGCTTTGGATTCCCAAAGAGCATACTCTGTGCCACATTCATTCAGAACAAAAAACCTCAATCTATCACTGTGGCAGAAGGCAGTATAATACCTATGAGCTACCTTTACTCACAGCAGCTCTCCACCCCAAGTGAACATCTAGACAGTCTGCAGGTGATTCTTAGCACAAGCACACGACTTTGGTCGTATATGGATCCTACAAACCAAGCATCATCTCTTATGTATCTTGGGCCCACAGCAAAGAGAAGTGGACCTAAGAGAATGTCAGTGGAACTCTGTGATCATGCCAGAGGTCCTCCTATTAGAAGTTCTTTCTTCCCATCCTCCATCACTGCTAAGAACACTCCCACTCTGTACTCAGATGTTTTTCCTTGAGACATGGTTGTGCTAGGTCTGTCATTACCTTTTCCTCTCTGGGATTCTACCAAGACATCCCAACTTCAGATCTGTCAAAGCCCATCTAGCTTCACGAGGCTTTCCTCTTCCCTATAACCTGCACCAGAACCTCCCAGCTCCCAGTGTCATGCCCCCTTCACAGCCCAAAACTACAACCCCACACACGGAGACTCCTCTTTCACTGCTTTAAGGGTTCACGTCTCACCTCCCTGATAATACTACATTCTCTGGCAGGACTTTGTCAAGTTATTTTACTCATGTCCACCAAATGCCGAGGCAAGATTTCTCCCTTTTTTTTTTTTAAACTACTGATAGAAAGCTACTCACAGAGTATAGCTAACAAAGAAAATAAATTCTGAAATTAGTTAATCTGACTGAATACTAGGAGAGAATATAAAGCATGTTTTTGCTTTCAGTTAATAGTCCTATATGCATATACATGGGCTGATCTTCTGGTAAAATAAAGCAATGGACCAATGGGTAGAGTATGTGTACTATTTGACATACTATCTATACAGAAAAGGGAAATACATCCGTATGCACTTGTGCATATCTGCAAAGCTAATCTCTGGAAAGATAAAAACTGCTGATAGAATTTAACAGTGGGAGAGAAATTGGCTGACTGGGGCAGTGTGAGTGGGTAAGAGCCTTACTTTGTTACCTCCATCTTTTTCTGCTGTTTAAATTTTACATTATATACATGTATTTACCATTCCAAATAATAAGTTAAATAGGATAAAATAATTCCTCAGACACTTGCCGAAAACATATTCAGATACGTACACTGTAGTGAATAAACACAAGAATTAAAATATGCTCTGCTGTGCATATGGTTTATGATACTAAAGACATACTCACCCAATCATTTCTTGGATAGCTAGGGAGATTCTAAATGCTAGCAAGCCCCTATACAACTTTGCAGTTAAATGAATTTTTATCTTAAATATTTATTTTTAATCAATAATCACTTAGCATTAAATGTGTAACCGTTGACCTTATTATTGAAGACAGAATGAAGAACTGAGAGAAATAGCAGTTGTAAAACTAGAAACGCCTGGATTTGAATCCTCCACTTTTTAGCTGTGTAACTCTCAACTAATCACTTAACCTATCTGGACAGCAATTTTCCTCTTAAGGGCAGAGGTCAGCAATGTTAGGCCCAAAGGCAATTCCATCCTGTCACCTGTTTTTTGTAAATAAAGTTTTACTGGAACAATCTATGCTCATTTCTTTATATATGTATATGGCGGCTTTCACAGTACAATGTCAGAATTGACTAGTTTTCATAGAGACCATATACCCTGCAAAGCTGGAGATACTACCTGGCCCTTCACAGAAAAAGTTTACCGGCCTTTGCTTAAGAGATTTAGAATATGGACAAACCACATCTACAATGAAGCTCCACTCCAAGCAGGCAGCAAGTCAAAACTATTTTCAGAATAGAATGAAGACATTATCTTTTTCACTCTGATTTTCTCGAGGTACAATATGGAGTTTTTCAGAGGCTACATGATGTTTGATGTCACAACAGACTACATGCAGAAGCAGACATGAGAATACAGCTGTTTCCCCTTAAGCCAGACATTAAGAAAGATCACAAAAACAGTGCCACTCTTCTGACTAAATATTTTTTCCTTTTAGAAAATTGTTATTTTAGTTTTAAAAAGGGTTATTTATGTTAACATATAATGAATTTATTCTTGTTTTTTGAAGTCATAAATATTTTAACTTTTCCAGGTTTTAATTCTTTACAATAAATATTGATAAGTATAACCCATATAAACAAAAGCTCTCTTGGGTGCTCAATGTTTACAGGTGTTTTTGAGACCAAAAAGTTCAAGAATCTCCTATACTAAAGCCCTAGTGCATGACAGTGGCATGATTAACTGGCCTACCGGAACAGTCTACACGCTTGGCAGGGTTTGGATAAACAAAAAATAGAGAGTCTACCAGGACAATCAATGATACCACCACCATCCGGCAGGCAGTTTAAGGAGAGAAATTTGACAATTCTAATTAGAAGCTCCCCAGGGTATTTAAGAATTTTCATTCAAAACTTTGACATAAGGCCAAAGGAAAACAGCTTGTCCTTTCACCATCATACAGGGGAAACGACCATCCAAGGATTACCTGGTGCTTTGGTGTCCCAACTGTGTACCAAAGCACTCTGGAAACCTGCAGCAAATTCACAAGGGTGTGGTGAGGTATTTTTAAATTGGCGGGGGGGGGGGGGGGGAAGCAACATCTGTCAGAGACTATGCAAACTACTAGCTCAAGTAGTCTGCAGCTTCAACGTTAGACTATACTGCATTCCCTACAATAAGTCAAATCTTAGTGAAACTGGGTTTTCAGTGGTGACTGCAACATAAAGGAAAATCAGTGGCGGTGTCCAATCTGATTTCAAGATTTTGAAAAGTTATACAGTGCCCAAAAGACACACACATCCTATTAATAAGCAACTATGAATATTTAAGAATAAACTTTATTCTTTCAATTTATGTGCATTATTTGGGCAAAAAAGTACTAAGTTGTAGTTACAGGAATACTTATTTTCTATAAAAATCTAACTACTCAAATGCTCTTTCAACTGGTTTTAACATCTTACCCGTTCTATCACTAATTAATGAGCTGATTAAAATGTCGGCATTTGCTCATTTTATATTTGCATTAGAGTCCCAATTTTACTTTTCTATAAATTTTATTTTGATATGCTGAAGCTGTCCGCCAGTGTCTCTAAAAAAAAAACTCTACTTTTTAAAAAACTAAACTTTAAAGATTTCACTAAATAATCATCAAGTACTATGGAAGGATGTTTGTTTGGAATACGTAAAGTATCAAAAAAGCCTCTATATATACTCTCGTATTCAAATAAAGGATATATCTATGTGTTCAAATACAACTAAACTGCCTTAAAATTCAATATGGTTTTCTGTATTTTACAATTTTTAATAAATATATTCAATCCTTTTGTAATCAGTAAAATACACAAAAGGCTTGGGATGATTTATGAACACATTCTTCAAAAAAGCAGTATTAATGAAAGCTTTAAAAACGGAATGAGTAAGATGGAATTAAATTCCCTCCAAGGAAACATTTTAGTATTATTCATTAAACAGAGGGCTAAGGACAAAAGAACAAATGGCCACATTTGTATAATTAGTAACTTTTAGTGCCAGACTATGCCAGTAAACTAAAAATATAGAGAACAATTTATTTTACCTTCAACCTCCCACTTATTGCTTTCTATTATTTTTCACTCCATGTCAAACATTCTCATCTAGATCACTGTTTTCACCTCAAGCTACAGAAGTGATAAATGTGTCTGAGGAAAAAATAGGGAAAACTACCCCGCTCCTTTTTTTTGGAACCCTTGTGAGGAATGGTAGGGAAGAAAAGCAAAGTAAAAAGCAAGTGCATAAGTAGGTTTCTAGATGTGTTAAATGATGCCAAATGAGAATATCCAAATGAGAAGAAACTTCTGGAAGTACTGATGGTTTATAGGGAGCTTCCTTCTTTCCTCATCCATACTCAGTGTGACTGCTGGATCCATCTCTGCCTGGGTTGCTTTTCACCTACACTACCTCCTTTTATTCCCCATAGTTGTCTCATGCTACTACTCCAGACAGTTGGTTTGACACTACTTAGAACTCTTTTATATGTAAAATATCAAAAATAGACTACCACGTTTGTAGTGAACCTTTATAGTCCAAAGGCCTCTTTATACATGCACCTGAGACCAAAATCAAACCTATGAAAATGCTGGCTGTAAAGGGGTGAATTTTATGGAAGTTCTATCATCTGCTTTTAATGCATGTTTTATATAAAATAACTTTAATGTTTATAAACGATACCAAATGATCTGAAAGAGGAAAAATAAAATGATAAACAATACTATTCCTGAATTACGATCATTTGATTTTGAAAAGTGGATCAGTTTCATTTATGATACAATAAATAGCATAAGCTTCCATGAGAACCTACGACAAAATTTACAGAACAGGCTTTAAATGACTGATTTGTGTAGTCATTCGTTCGATCGTTTACGTTATCTCATTTAATCCTCAAAACAACCTGTATAAAGAGGATGTCACTATTATTACCTTTATTATTATTCCTACTCAGAGTTTAGAAAGCAAAACACAGGATATAATGAGTGGACCATTTTGACTATGTACCCTAGAAGCATAATTAGAGTAGGGGTAATAATAAAAACCTAAATTTCTGTCATTTATTTCCAAAGGATCAGTCTACTGGATGGTAGACTCAGCCCCATTAGTAATACCTGTAGTAATGTACATGTGCATTTCCTTCTTGAAAAAGTCACACATACAAAAAGTTCTAATCCCTGAAGTTAAGAGTTACAATTCTTAATGCTTATATTGTGGGTCAGAGCACATGGCCCCTGCTCATCCACCTCACCCTACCTGGGCTCACCCCAGCCTTAGCTCCCCAACTTGACACCTTGGTAACTTCAGCTGTTCCTGAAACTGACTTGTTCAAAGGAATTACCGCATTTGCCCTTAAAGAAATCAGATATACAATGTTCCAGCATCCCAACTAAAGGCGTCTTCGTGATGTACTCAGAAGAATTAAAAGAGCTTTGAAATTTGGAAGGCTTAGTTTACAGAAAATCAAAGCACAAATAAAGAATTCTTTGTTCTACAGCATCTCCAGAACATACCCTGTATTGTACTTCAAACACTGAGCCACATTCTAACGTACCAGTAATATGCTTCAATGGAAGAATCCTCTGGTTTGAAATGTACTTTACAAATATTTTATGGAATTTTCAGTAGGTATTTTTAGCACTATGCGTTTCTAAGGGTTGGGGGTAAAGAGGAGGCCTTGCCAGTATTAAAGTAATGTCCTTTAGTAACTTACCTTTTTGAACCCACAAAACATGTTCAAAATGACTAAGGAATAATGCAAGTCAGCATGTATTCAATTAAATATGTGATTACAATCAGTGTTCCCAGCCAGTTTGTAAGTTTTTAAAAGACTGGGTAAACAGAGGGCTACGGAGATAAAAGTAAAAGCACACAGTCCCAGTTTTTCTATTTTCACATAGTGGGTGTTTGAAGGATACCACAATGTCTTTCTTTCTCTTTACGTAAGGAACTCTAGTTGAGGGTGACGTTTCTTTTCAATAATGAAATTAAGGCATAGCAATATTACTTATTCAAGGACACAACAAATCATCAGCAAAAGACAGCTGTATTTCAGAGATGTGAACCATACTCTGATAATAAAGCTTAAATTCTAGACTTTAAAATTATAATAAAGAAACAAAAAATGGGAGGTGGCATGCTACACTGAAATTGATACAATGCTTTTAAAGACCACTGAGACGAAGCTTAAAATTCTCCAGCTAATATTCCAATTTTCTCTTTCAGTGAAACTTACCTTCTACGTTATCCTTTGTTGTTCTTTAAATCTCAGTTAACATAGAAAAACTTTAACCAATTGTCTTCAATCATACATACGAAGGTATTTCTTTGTTTTCTTACATTCTCACTACCAGGTAACATTCTGTAAATTATACTGGTCAATTTCAGTAGTACATATTAATACTTCACATGAGGGCCACCAATGTTCCTTCTAGGCTCTTCTGTGTACAACCAATTTAGAGAGCCTGCCCCCCCTCTTTCTATAAGGCATGTTAAAATCTCAAAATGTGTTTAGGCTGCTTCTACTAATAAGAGTTGTAATTCACAGTGTACCGATGGAGGACAACATCCAACAGAGTAATGTAGGCTTTATACTAGGCAACACTTGAACTGAAGTAATTAACCATCATAAAGAGCCCAACTGCTCAAACTTGAGACTTGAGCAAACCCCTCAATAATAAATAATACTGAGGAAAAACTCACATAAAACTGATTTAGAATCAAAGATTTGTAACCAATTTATAAAATATAATATTTTAAACAATCATCTTAAAAAAAAGATTTTATTTGAGAGAGAGAGAGAGAGAAAGCATGCACGGGACGGTGGGGAATGGGCAGAGGGAGAAGCAGCAGCAGACTCCTCACTGAGCAGGGCACCCAACTTGGGGGCTCCATCCCAAGACCCCAGGATCGTGACCTGAGCCAAAGGCAGATGCTTCACTGACTGAGCCACCCAGGCGCCTAAACAATCATCTCTTAAGAATGGGGTAAAGGGAATCTTTTTTTTTTTTAATGACATAACTCAACATTTTGTTTTATGTTAGATGACTTTTAAGACACCCGAGGACAAACTAAATAGATTTATAACAAAAAAGTGTATTCCATTCAGTTCAACAAAACCTGCAATATTCTTTGTACAAAATTGTAACAGATGTTGAGTAGAATAAAAGGAAAAAAAATGATGCACACTGGACACCAAAACAAGTATGATTCTGTTCTAAGGAGTCAGTGATGGAATGATACAGGAAGAGTAAGAAAGTGAAGGAGATTAAATTCTCATCTTACAAATTCAAGTGAAGAACAAAAATTTTTAAAAACAAAACAAAAAAATAAATAAGAACAAAAGTAAAAACATACTCTTGATAAATGTAGAGGTAAAATGCGAGGGAAAAACAGCTAGAAAAGTTGCCTCAGGGAGCAGCTCAAAGAAGAGAGATCAAAGTTAACTTGATGCCAGGAGAGACAGAAAGGTTGGGAAAAAAAGAACATGCACAAAGAGAAAAGGAGTTTAGCCAATGGTAGGAATTGTGAAGGGCAACTGTGGCTGGACAAAAAGGCTTCTACTGGGGAGCAGGGATGCCAGATAAAGTATGGGTAACATCCAAAACATAGCTGACACCACATCGTGTTCTTATGTGAGAGAGTACCTCACCCTGAGTAATCTGACAAAAGTCTGTAGAGGAACTAACTGAAATTTAAATAAAAATTTTAAATATGTATTTAAAGAAAAGAAAAGGAAAGACAAGAAGTCTATACAGGTCAGAGTGATTAGAACCAGCAGAAACTTGGAAGTCAAAGACCCTGACAGGCAGAAGACTAACAACAGACCCAACATGAGGACAAGAAGGAGTCTCCATAATATACAAGTTAGTACTGCATCTTAGCACCCAGAGCTTTCCAAACTCTTTAGCCATAAATATTAAGTTATAATGCTTCAATCTTACACAACTATTACTAAAACTCTAAATGAAGTATATATTATCACACTCGACTGATGGGTTCTCAGATACACATTTAGTACTTTCTAAGAACCACACTTAATAAAAGTTTGATTTTTATAATATTCTTGAACACTCCAAATATACCAAAGAGGTAAGCCAAATGACTATAAAGTACATTAGGTACTCTCCATTTTTTTTCCTTTAATTCCTTTATATAAAAGGTCAGCAACAGAATACAATGCAAGTAAGAATCATATTTCAAAACTCATACCAGAATGGAGATGATTTCAAACAGACCTTAAAACATGAAGTAAAACAAATTTGTTTAAAAAGAGAGAAATAGCTCATATTAATATTTTAGGGGTAGAATCAATATATAATATGCCATTTCTTATATAACTTGTGGCCATTATATAAAAAGGTTTATAGTAGAAATACTTAATTCATTTAATGCAAATCACATATATAAAAAATATTTGAATAGCAATCTTCCTCATACAAGAAACTACGAGAAACATAAAAAATTGTATTTATCCTTAGCTTTTTTCTAAATAATTACTGCCACCTCTTCCATCACTAGTGGCAACCAACCACCATTAAAACGACAGCCACGGGGCGCCTGGGTGGCTTAGTTGGTTAAGTGTCAGACTCTGGATTTCGGCTCAGGTCATGATCTCAGGGTCGTGCAATCAAGCCCGCGTCAGGCTCCATGCTCAGTCAACAGTCAGCTTGTCCCCCTCTCTCTGCTTGTCCCCCAACTCTCACTCGCTCTAGCTCTCTTTAATAAATAAAACCTAAAAATAAATAAATAAATAAAAACAGCCGCACACTAGGTTCTGTGCCAGCCACTTGGTTATCTTACTCAGTCTTAAACAATCTTAAAAACAATTTCCATTCTGCAAAAAAAAAAAAAAGGCAAACCTAGGCTCAATTGTTTTAAGGAGAGTGAAATTTGCTTATGTAATCTTAACATTTTTAATTATGTTACATTAAAATGATGAAGAGAAGATGTGAGGAAGAAAATTACATAAAATCAACCAAAAGCAACAATTTCAAACAGTATTCTTAACCTTCTTCTAAGAAATGAACATTCTTGCCTAAAGATGAAAGAGAAATGTCCTGAAATCTAACTCTAATCTGTAATGCTTTCCCAATGCTGCCAACATCCCACACAGATGCCACAGTCACAACATTTTACTGAGAGCACTCATCACACCTTTCAAAGAAAGTACCCAGTTGGCCCTTTCTTTATTTGGTAACCTCCTGGACCTTCCTTTCTCTTACTGTCCTGTCCCATTTCTCATCCTACGTTTTTCCCTAAAGGAAATTAACAAGGATTATTTAGGAACATTTCTGTAAAGTTTTAAAAGTGACTTGGGATAAGGCTTTATATAAATGTCAACTTAGAAAAGAAATAATAAAGACCATTCATGCCTTTACATTTTTAAAAAGATGTTCAGTGCTCATAAATTTGGGGGAAGAGACTATAAACATTAATATTTTTAAAAGAGTACATAACACAAAAGCCATTAATTAATAAAATTAATAAATCAAATACTGGAATCACCCAGAAAATAGGTGTCATTTCACTAATTAAAATTTTTAAATCAAACTCTCCTACAAGGTAATTGAGAGTCAGATGCTAAGCCATCCAATTTTTAATAGAAAAACAATGCAAATCTAAGTGAAGCACAAATAAGAGCAGGGTAACAAAGCATTGTGAAGTTTTTTGTCCTAAAATATTCATTAGGCTCCATTTCAGGTAGTAACAAAGTAGCTCCTTCCAAACCAACACATTTCTCTCTGCAAAAAATAATAACCAAACTTGTGAAGAAAATATTAAAATCTGCTAAAAATAAAGTTACTAAATGCAGGCAAGAAGTCAGAGAGGGGACAAGAGTCTACACTTGAAAAGAAGGAATGGCACTGTGTGACCTTTCCTTTAAAAAAAAAAAAAGTTTTCAACAAGAGTGCAGGCTGAACCACACGGAGTGACTGAAACTCATACAAATTCCACCTCCAATCTTCTGGCTTTGAAGAACCAGAGGACTGAGTTCAAAGAGACCAAGCAGCTAAGAAATGAGAAAGAAAAGCCTAGAAGAAGACAGTCAAGATAAAATTCTGACCAAATCTCTGGTAGACCCCCTGAATTGTGTGCAGCTAAGACTAAAACAGTGGTTTTTCAACCAGGGGCAATCTGGCCTCCCAATGGACATCTGTCAATATCTGGAGACATTCTGGGTTGTCACTACTGAAGGAGGAAAGCACTACTGGCATTGTGCAGGGAGAGGCTGGGGATGTTGTTAGGCATCCTACCGTGCAGAGGACAGTGTCCACAATTATCTGGCCCATAATGTCAACAATGCTGAGGTTGAGAAACCTTACATTAAAAGAAGAAAAAAGACTGCAACTGCTACCCACCACAGGTGAGATGGGAGGTCCTACAGTTTAGAAAAAGTGTAAAATATATGTGCCTGGAAGGTCATTTCCACTCGTAATTTCTCATAACGTATCTATAGCATGTGGAAATTTCTATGGCAAGTTAAAAACAGACATGTCTCAGAGAGATGAATGCTCCTGCTTTTATTATAATACTATTTTTTAAAAATTTACACATCTGTATGTTTGTGTTTTTATTTATAAAGATTTTATTTATTTATTTGAGAGAAAGAGAGAATGAGAGATAGAAAGCACGAGAGGAAAGAGGGTCAGAGGGAGAAGCAGACTCCCTGCCGAGCAGGGAGCCTGATGTGACACTCAATCAGAGGACTCCAGGATCATGACCTGAGCCGAAGGCAGTCACTTAACCAACTGAGCCACCCAGGCGCCCTTATTTATAAAATGACTTTGTAGGCTGCCCATGAAGGAGATGGGGGGACATTTCTTAATTTTAAGTTGGAAAGTTCAGCCAAGTGTACTAAGTGTAAATTAATAAGTGGAGTCTGAGTTCAGATAAAGTTTATTGTTTTAAAACAAATCAGAACAAAAAACTAAACTAAATCAACATTCTTCAGAGAAATAAAACAGAATCCAGAGTCCTTACATTATTTACAATACCCAAAATATCATTCAAAATTATTCAACAGATGAAGATACAGCAAAATCTAACCCATACTGAAGACAAAAGATAACCAATGGATATAATCCAGATATTGTATTTAGTACCCAAGATTTTTTTTTAAAGATTATATTTATTTGAAAGAGAGAGAGAGGGAAAGGGAGAGAGAACACAGAGGGAGAGAGAGGAGTAGACTCTCCACTGAGCAGAGAGCCCAATTCGCAGCTCGATCCCAGGACCCTGGGATCATGACCTGAGCCGAAGGCAGACGCTTAACGACTGAGCCACCCAGGCGCCCCTAGAAAACAATGGTTATTATACCTTTTAGAAAAATCTAGGGACCAGAGATACATGGTAGACTACAACAAGAAATTATAATTATCAGGATTCTCATATTCTTGAGCCATTCTGGAGAACTAATTTACACTTAATGTGGCTGAACTTTTCAACTTAAAATTAAGAAATGTCCCCCCATCTCCTTCATGGGCAGCCTACAAAGTCATTTTATAAATAAAAACACAAACATACAGATGTGTAAATTTTTAAAAAATAGTATTATAATAAAAGCAGGAGGGGCGCCTGGGTGGCTCAGTTGTTAAGGGTCTGCCTTCGGCTCAGGTCATGATCCCAGGGTCCTGGGATCGAGCCCCGCATCGGGCTCCCTGCTCAGCGGGAAGCCTGCTTCTCCCTCTCCCGCTCCCCCTGCTTGGGTTCCCTCTCTCACTGTGTCTCTCTCTGTCAAATAAATAAATAAATAGAATCTTTAAATAAATAAAAAAATGAATGAATGAATGAATGAATGAATAAATACATAAATAAATAAATAAATAAAAGTGGGAGCATTCATCTCCCTTAGACATGTCTGTTTTTAACTTGCCATAGAAATTTCCCACATGCTATAGATATGAGAAATTACAAGTGGAAATGACCTTCCAGGCACATATATTTTACACTTTTTCTAAACTCTAAGACACTTCAGCAAGGTAACTTAAATTAAGCTATTTTATGAAGCAGGAGATACATAAGCATTCAATTTAGGATGTAGCTTATGCTGCTCCCCCTGCTTGTGCTTCCTCTCTCTCTCTTTTTCTCTCTCTCCCTGACAAATAAATAAATCTTTAAAAAAAATTAAAAAAATAAAATACAGCTTATTTCCAGAATAATCACTTTCATTAATCTACAAGAATTAGCTATTTGACATACCACAATATACTTCTATAGTGCTTAGATTCACGAAAGTTTATATAAAGAGAGAAACTTACTATTAATAACATCCTAAACGAGGCCAGAGGTAGGAACAAATTGAACATACTTCCTTCATGCTGCCAAAAGGTTAATCATTTGAACCTCCATTCATTCATGTCCTGACCCTTCAGGTGACTTTTTATTCTAACAAAGGAAGTGGCATTTAGCTAGGACATCTTAAACAAAGGTAAAATATGTGGTCAGGTATGTTATAAAACTGAAACAACAGCTCAAATTAACTCCCCCTTGGTACCTAAAATTTCCTCTCCCCTCTTCCTAATCTGCTCATGAACAGCATTGCTGAAGTTACCACCCACCCACCACCCCGTCCAAATATGTCCTTTAAAACGTTCAGACACAGTGAAAGAGCAATATCAAACCCCTTGGATTGGTAAATAGAGGAGTCACTTTCGCTTAAACCAAACACATCCAAAATAATATGCTCCTGGTGGTAGAGAAAGGAAGAAGGAAAAACACATACACATACATATACATACACACACACACACACACACACACACACACATACATGCACATACACACACACGCACAGGGAAAGAAAGAAGGAAAGACAATAGGCAGGCAGGCAAACCGACTAATTTGGGGCATGCTTAGATTCTATAGTTTTCCTAAAATCAGAGAATCTGAAAACTGAAAGGCCTTTTGGAAAAAACATTGCTAAAACTAAGTCCCACACGGTCAAATAGTTAATGGAAGATCATCCATATTTCTGGATGAATGGTCTGAACAAGGAGAGCTTTGTTTCCAGCTTAGTTTCAATCCACTAGCAGGAATGAAAAAGGGAATTACAACAACAATATTCATCCAACCTCTCTAGTACATTAAAGAACAAAGTATATATTTTACTGCAAGGTGTTGAAAAGCCTTCTTGAAAGTAGGCAATATATACTGAAATGTATTTTATTTTAAACTATGAAAATCAATTATTAATGTTGAGGATATAAGTTTTGACTGTATTCTCCTCTAGAGCGCTAATAGAGCAAATTAAAAAATTTAAAATGGTGATAATTCTGTTTTGGTTGTTGAGGAAAAAGGAAAGAAAGAAAAACAAAGTAAAAGAGCTAACTGGACAGCATATAGTTAACTACCATCACCTCTGGTTGAACTGGTCTTTCAATTTAACATCCTTCTCTGCATAATGTTTGTGAACAAAACAGAGTGCGTGGTACGTGAAAGACACTTTTTAAAACCACAGACAGTATCACTGAGTTTTATGATAGGCTCTTGTTAAATGCTTCTCTCCTCCCTTCCTAGATGCAGCAGTTTCTCCCTTTGCAGCTAGCTGTAGCCAATATACCAAGAACCCTCCATTCAGTATCTTCATTTCAACCCCCATTTATAACTCAAACTGCTGAAACCTCAAATTCACCACTCCACTGAAACTGCTCAAGGTATAGTCACCCTGACTACATAACTGCCAAAGCCATCCATCCTTTTACTATATATTTTACAGGGCCTACATGGCAGACACAGCAAATCATGAAACTTTAAAAACCCATGGTTTTGGTGACACCAACCCTCCTGGCTCTCATTTCTCATTTACCTTTCTTAGTCTCCTTATGTATTCCTTTCTCTACCCACCCGCAAATGCCAACGCTCAAGACTCTAACCGCATCCCTCTTCTCACTTTGCACACAATTCTCAAATATATTCAAGTGACAAAATACACAGTATCTTCTGCTGTATCTTATCAGATAAACCAGCAGAAAATGACTACGTTTTATAGATTAAAAAAAAAAAAAAAAAAAGGCCGTGAAACTATGATGCGTGCTTCGGTAAGTCCAAATTGTTCCATTAATACTCTTTTATGGATTTCCCATCAGCCAGCCCTCATTACCAGGTATGTGGCAAAAGGCACCACCTGTAAAAAGTAAATTTATGATAAAAGCTGAAAAAAATGATCATCAATGATATTTTTCTGGACACTAAGAAGAGATTCCCTTTAACCTTTCACATTGAAAGCACCTATTTACATGTCTGCTTACACTCCAGATGAGGGATTCCTTTCCCTGCCTTTTCATCTGTGCACCTCTAGACAGAAACACAGATAACTGGGCCATCATAAGAAAAGGACGGGAAAGAGGAGAACGGGAAGATGCCTGAGAAGTAAGAAAGGAGGCAGGGAAGGTAGTGGTGAGGAAAGAGGGGGCAGGGAAGCTTTAAATACTCTCCTACATCAAAGTACTTCATCTTGTTATATAAAATCCATTAAAACCAAAAGGTTAGGGCAATTCTTGAATATATAGGTGAGGTATTGTGAAAACATAAGAAAGAAATTAAAAAAGTAATCTCTGGCTTTAAAGTAGAAAAAATACCCAGACGGAACAACTGTGTGTGAACTCCCAATTGTGTGTGAGCTCCCACACATGCGTGTCTGCTAGCAGCACATACCAAAGTAATTAGAATATTTAAAAGTACATAAGGCTATTTGTAGTACCATCCAAGAGCAGGTAGGTTGCCCGTGAGAAAAAAACAGCCGATCAATTCAGAAAATGCACTAGCAAGTACATATTTGTGTTAATTCAATTCCTGTACACCTGATACCAGAAAAAAAAAAATCAAAGGTCCAAACTGTTACTGGGAGTTATCAATTATTTTGCTAAAATTAGCATCCAAAAAATAAAGTGTATAAACTTCAAATTCTGAAGTAATCAAATATGGGCTAACACTAGACTAAATAGAATCTCCATGAATAAGTTCTAGATTATTTTAAAGGAATACAATTTTTCACTTTTTTTTTTTTTAAGATTTTTATTTATTTGAGAGAGAGATAGCACAAGCAGGGGTGAGGAGGGGCAGAGGGAAAGGGAGAAGCAGACTCCCCACTGAGCAAGGAGCCCAACCCAGGCCTCAAACCCAGGACCCTGAGATCAGGGCTGAGCCGAAGGCTGATCCTTAACCACCTGAGCCACCCAGTCGCCCTTTCATGGTTTGTTTTTAAGCATATCCTGGAAGGAAAAGTTTTTTCAAGTTCAACATACTTTAGAAACCCAGAAACTTTGTGGGATGTTAGTTGTCACAACTCTTTAAGAGAAAGCCAAAGTTTTCTTTCCTACTTATTATATTCCTAAGGATCTGAGTAACAAAAGATGTGTCACCATAAAGAAAAAGACAATATTGGGGTGCCTGGCTCAGTTGTTGGGCGTCTGCCTTCGGCTGAGGTCATGATCCCAGGGTCCTGGGCTCGAGCCCCACATCGGGCTCCCTGATCAGCATGGGAGCCTGCCTCTCCTTCTCCCACTCCCCCTGCTTGTGCGCCCACACACACACTCTCTCTCCTCTGTCAAATAAATAAAGTCTTGAAAGAAAGAAAGAAAGAAAGAAAGAAAGAAAGAAAGAGAGAGAGAGAAAGAAAGAAAGAGAGAGAGAGAAAGAAAGAAAGAAAGAAAGAGAGAAAGAAAGAAAGAAAGAAAGAAAGAAAGAAAGAG